>NC_053491.1:174917107-175217107 GCF_905171775.1 Rana temporaria
CAGCTTTCACCTTTGCGGTCAGGCACGCACTGCGCATATGCGAGTCACGCTGTGCTCCCCGAATGGACAGGCGATCTCCTAGGACCTGTCACGTGTCCCATGAGATTGCCTAGAGGGAGGGGCAGAGGAGGAGTCGCCTAGGCGGTCCCTATGTGGAAGTAGGAAGTGGAACAGGAAATCCCACTCCTACCGAAGCCCCCACCCCCCCCCAAAAAAAAATTACATGCCAAATGTGGCATGTAAGGGGGTGAGGAGTGCTTAAAGTGGAAGTTCCACTTTTGGGTAGAACTCCGCTTTAACAATGCAGCATGAATGTTTTTTCAAAGCATTCTGGAAGAAGTTGCAGTGAACACACAGCCATTACACAGCCAATTATAAACAGCGCACTCTTTTTTTTTTTTTTTTTATTGTTCCTACATTGCTCAAGGGACTAAAGCTCTTTCCTGCAAGTAATACATACCTTGTAGGCAATCAGACTTTATAAGCTAGATATTACTGGCAAATGATGTGCAAAGGAAATGAAAAATTGCAACTGCTGGTACTTTTCCAAGAAATATTATTGATTTAGCATTAAAGACCCACTACGGAAAATCTGAAAATTCTCTCTTGCACTGGGGCTACTCCAGGGGAGAGTAAAACCATTTACTTACGTGATCCTCTGTTCCCACGGCAGATGTTGCTCCCCCATACATGATGGTGGTATTTCCTTGGAGTCCTGTCCTTAGAAGGCTTGATTATGTCAGAACCTTAGATCGCTGGAGCATGGAGGAGAAGAGGATATCGGGACTGCTCTCACAGCACAGAGGATTGGCTAAATAAATTTACTTTTTCCTGCCCCTAGATGTAAATGAGCAGTTAGTCCCACTGCAAGGGAGAATTTTCAAGTTCAGCTTTACCTTAGTATGTATTTTATCATTTACAAGATATACCTGTTGTTTTCACAGTTCCTAGTATGGCAGTTCTACAAATTCATCATCGAACTTCTGATTCACTGACTTTGACATGGAGTCCACCACTCCATCCAAATGGAGTCCTGACACAATACACTCTGAAGTATCAGTCAAGTAAGTCCAGAAACCTGCTTCAGTTTTTGATGGCTATGTAATTCATATAGATCTTCATATATTTATGGAAAACTTTCATGAAACTAAAGACCCATATACACGATCGGAATTTCCGATGGAAAAAGTCAGACAGACTTTTTCAATCGGAAATTCCGACCGTGTGTATGCCCCATTCGTAAAAATTCCATTGGAAATTCTGATGAATTCCATCAGAGTTTAAATATAGAACATGTTTCTAATTTACTCCGATGGAATTCCGTTGGCCGGGCAAAAAACAGATTGTCACATCAGTCTACAAGAGCCCTAAAAAGAGGAAAATTAAAGTCTTCCCCACTACATTAAAATACAACACAAAAATACAATGGTTGTAAATGGACTTCTTTCTGAACAAAGACCAGTCACTAGTGGTGTACCACAAGGCTCTGTACTAGGTCCTATTCTATTTAATCTTTTTGTAAGTGAAACAACTAAAGTTTTGGACAAAGTGTGCCTTTTTTTGCTGATGACTCAAAGGTGTGCAATAAGGTTGATATTCCTGGAGGTGTCTGTAACATGGAACAGGATTTGGCATTGCTTTTAAATTGATCAACACAGTGAGAACTGTATTTTATTGTTTCTAAATGTAAAATAATGAAATTAGGGAAACATAATCCCTTGACAAAGGACAATATTGGGGGTACAGTGTTGGCCAGCACTATAGAAATATAGGAAAAATATTTGGAAATACATATTTTAGATGATTGCAAAATAAGCAAACCACATGGCCAGGCAGTCAGGTTCCTGAAGTTTATCCTGATATGTTTAATCCCTCAGACCTTTGACCATTTTTTGCCTGTCTCTGGACTCTTTCTATCTTATCAATATCTTTTGATAATTTAGGTCTCCTGAACTGAACACAGTATTCTAAATGAGGTCTTACTAAAGATGTACAGTATATAGTGGAATCAGAACCTCCTTCCTCCTTCTGATGATCCCTCTAGTGATACACCCTTTCTGTGTTATTTCTGTACCCACAGCCGAATATACAACACTTTATAAATAGAGTAACCTGCATTTACAAATTTTGAGCCCATTCAGTGCTATATTACAATCAATTACTACAATTCAATTACTGATTGCTTTATTTGTATTCTAGTAAATGCTACACATGAGCTAGAGCCACCCGTGGAAGTTATAATCCCAGCAAATGAATCAAGTCATATTCTTAAAAATTTAAACCAGAACACGAGGTACAAGTTTTACTTTTATGCACACACTGCTGTGGGACCTGGGATCCAAAGTACACAAGAAGCAGTAACTGCTATGGATGAAGGTAAGATGGGTATGTACCTAGACATGGATATATTCTATATGCAAATGTTGAATTTTAACTGTACTTGAAGTTTTTTTATATAATAAAAAAGTCAAAATAGAAACTTTAATTAATGAGCGACTCCAGTGCATTATCCCTTCATGCAAAATTGCACCAAATATTTTCACAGTTCATTAATATTGTCTGACAGTCTCTGGCTTCAGTACTTTCTGAGACACAGGCCTAGAACAAGCCCAGACATTAGAAAAAGCAAAGTAAAAGCTCCTAATATGCATACTTGTTCCAGGACTCAGAGCTGAAGCATTTTCAGAAGGAGAGATCAGTAATAGCATCCTCCATACTTTCTTACCACAGGACTTTTTCAGTTTAACAATGTTTCAATAATCGCAGAGCTAAATTTCGTCACTACAGCTTGTGGACAAACAGTGGATATAAAAAGTCTACACACTCCGGTTAAAATGTCAGGCTTCTGTGATGTAAAAAAATGAGACAAAGATAAATAATTTCAGAACTTTTTCCACCTTTAAATGTGACCTATAAACTGTGCAACTCAGTTGAAAAACAAACTGAAATATTTTAGGGGGGGGGGGGGGGTAAAAATAATGTGGTTGCATAAGTGTGCACACCCGCTTATAATTCGGGATGTAGCTGTGTTCAGAATTAAGCAATCACATTCAATCTCATGTTAAATAGGAGTCAGTACACACCTGCCATCATTTAAAGTGCCTCTGATTAACCCCAAATAAAGTTCAGCTGTTCTAATAGGTCTTTCCTGACATTTTCTTAGTCATATCCTACAATAAAAAATAAAAGCCATGGTCTGAAGAGAGCTTCCAAAGCATTAGAGGGTTTGATTGTTAAAAGGTATCAGTCAGGAGAAGGGTACAAAAGAATTTCCAAGGTATTAGATATACCATGGAACACAGTGAAGACAGTCGTCATCAAGTGGAGAAAATATGCACAACAGAGACATTACCAAGAACTGGACGTCCCTCCTAAATTGATTAAAAGACTAGAAGAACACTGGTCAGGGAGGCTGCCAAGACGCCTACAGCAAAATTAAAGGAGCTGCAGAAATATCTGGCAAGTAATGGCTGTGTGGTACATGTGACAACAATTTCCCGTATTCTTCATATATCGGGGCTATGGGGTAGAGTGGCAAGACGGAAGACTTTTCTTACAAGCCCGGTTAAATTTTGGAAAAACACATCTGAAGTTTCCTAAAAGGATGTGGAAAAATATGTTATGGTCTGATAAAACCAAGGTTGAACTTTTTGGCCATAATGCCAAAAGATATGTTTGGCACAAAAACAACACTGCACATCACCAAAAGAACACCATACCCACCGTGAAGCATGGTGGTGGCAGCATCATGCTTTGGGGCTGTTTTTCTTCAGCTGGAACAGGGGCCTTATTCAAGGTAAATTATGAACAGTTCCAAATACCAATAAATATTGTCACAAAACCTTCATGCTTCTGCTAGAAAGCTGAACATGAAGAGAAAATTCACCTTTCAGTATGACAACAACTCAACGTATACATCTAAACCACACAGAGCCCAGACCTGAATCTGATTTGAAAATCTGTGGGGTGATCTGAAGAGGGCTGTGCACAGGAGATACCATTGCAATCTGACATATTTGGAGTGTTTTTCCATAGAAGAGTGGGCAAATATTGTCAAATCAAGATGTGCCATGCTGATAGACTCATACCCACAAAGACTGAGTGCTGTAATAAATACGAAAGGTGATCCAGTATTAGTTTAAGGGTGTGCACACTTTTGTAAACATTATTATTATTATTTTTTTTTTTACTTCCATCCACCTAAAAGATTTCAGTTTGTAGTTCAATTGAGTTGTATAGTTTATAGGTAACATTAACCTCTTTGCCACCGCGCCATAGACAAAAGACGTCTACAGCGCGGTGGAGTTGTTCTGGGAGGACGTCCCTGGGACGTCCTCCCAGAATCCTCCTCTCGCGCGCCCCTGGGGCGCGCTCCCGGAATCATCTGTGAGCGCTGGGTCTAGAAGACCCGGCGCATCAAAGATCGCGGTAAATTGCCGCTGATAGCGGCCGTTTACCACGTGATCGCTCCCTCAAATGACGGAGCGATCACTTGTAAACAAACCGGCGTCATGTGATGACGCCGGTTCCTCCCTCTCCTCTCTGTACCGATCGGTACAGTGTGAGAGGAGAGGGGGGAGAGCGGAAGCAGCAGCAGCTGCTGTGGGCTGGATCTGTGACAAATGCAGTCACAGATCCAGCCATCCATCCCTGCGAAATACTCTGCAATACCCCCCATACTCTGCAATACCCCCCATACTCTGCAATACCCCCCATACTCTGCAATACCCGCCATACTCTGCAATACCCCCCATACTCTGCAATACCCCCATACTCTGCAATACCACCCATACTCTGCAATACCACCCAATACTCTGCAATACCCCCCATACTCTGCAATACCCCCCATACTCTGCAATACCCCCCATACTCTGCAATACCCCCCATACTCTGCAATACCACCCATACTCTGCAATACCCCCCATACTCTGCAATACCCTCCATACTCTGCAATACCCCCCATACCACCCAATACTCTGCAATACCCCCAATACTCTGCAATACCCTCCATACTCTGCAATACCCTCCATACTCTGCAATACCCCCAATACTCTGCAATACCCCCAATACTCTGCAATACCACCCATACTCTGCAATACCACCCATACTCTGCAATACCCCCAATACTCTGCAATACCCTCAATAATCTGCAATACCCCCAATACTCTGAAATACCCCCCATACTCTGCAATACCCTCCATACTCTGCAATACCCCCCATACTCTGCAATACCCCCCATACTCTGCAATACCCCCCATACTCTGCAATACCCCCCATACTCTGCAATACCACCCAATACTCTGCAATACCCCCCATACTCTGCAATACCCCCCATACTCTGCAATACCCCCCATACTCTGCAATACCCCCCATACTCTGCAATACCCTCCATACTCTGCAATACCCCCCATACTCTGCAATACCCCCCATACTCTGCAATACCCCCCATACTCTGCAATACCACCCAATACTCTGCAATACCCCCAATACTCTGCAATACCACCAATACTCTGCAATACCACCCATACTCTGCAATACCACCCATACTCTGCAATACCCCCAATACTCTGCAATACCCTCAATAATCTGCAATACCCCCAATACTCTGAAATACCCCCAATACTCCGCAATACCTGCTAATATGACAGAAACGAGATTTTTTTTTTTTACAGAATTTTCAGTGTTTTTTCTTTTATAGCGCAAAAAAAAAAAAAACCCAGGTGATCAAATACCACCAAAAGAAAGCTCTATTTGTGGGGGAAAAAGGACAAAAATTTCAGATGGGCACAATGTTGTATGACTGAGTAATTGTCATTCAAATTGTGAGAGCACCGAAAGCTGAAAATTGGTCTGGTTAGGAAGGGGGTTTAAGTGCCCAGTGGTCAAGTGGTTAAAGGTGGGAAAAGTTCTGAAATGATTTATCTTTGTCTCATTTTTTTACATCACATAAACCTGACATTTTAACAGGGTTGTGTAGACTTTTTATAGCCACTGTACATATTTTGGTACTCCAAGTAACACACACTGCTTGGATTGCCTCAACACATTTACTTGTTTTACTGATCTTAACCTAAGTTAGAATATTGTGATAATGTGTAAATAACCTTACATGAGATCCCTGTTCCTAATAATGAAAAATAAATTGTGGCCATAATTATACATAGAAAGTCACCTCTTTGCCTGTGCCGCCTATAGACACATGGCTATTGTGTTTAATGGTAAATCCAGCAATATGGTAACCTTGGGAGCATACTGGGAATATATGATCAACTTATTTTTGTGGTAAATGTGAATAATTAAAAAAATATAACAAATTGTTTTGAACTTAAATTTCAAAAGCTAAATCTTCCACATAGGTATTTTGATTATTCAAATTCTTTCACAATGTATTGAGTATCCTTCTGTTTCCATTTAAAGCTGTTTTTCCCCAACCTGCTCTGGGTGCAGGCAAAGGTAAAATGAAGCATTGCATGTTTTGCTTAGCTTGCAAAAGTTTGACTCAAAATGTTATAATTACAAGCAAAGGTTATAAAACGTTATTTTAGGATGTTCTGCATGAGTTGAAGCATTTGTTAAATTGCTGCTGGCCTTATGCATGTCGTCATATTTTGAGGTGCTTGGTATACTTGTTTCCCTTTCCCTAATATATGTCTTCCCTGCTGTCATAAGAAGTATTTTCCTCTATTTTCTCTTAATGTTAAATAGTAGATATATCTCCTCTTCCTCATTGCCCCTGTTAACCCTAAATAGGCTGAACCACGTCACCACAACTGTGTGCACTGCACATGGTTGCAGGGCAGTTGTGGCGTGGCCCTATACACGTAAATTGGTTGCATTTGGCTGCAATACTGACTGCTGAATGCAACGTGCAGTTTTAATTTTGCCAAGGCCGCAAAGCATTGCGGCCATGGCATATGTACAGCTGTGAGTGGCTGCATACCCTTCGGTGGGCATTTGGGGGGAATTGTAAAACCACAGCTCAACTGCCTGCTTTTGTCACCTAAAGAATGACAAAGTTATTGCAGAATAAACAGACCCATCAAAGAAATAGTATATAAGTGATGAGATATATAGGTGGTAAAGTGGTTAAACTACGTGCAATGGTTGTGGCACATCCCAGAGTACAGAATATCCATATTTTGTCTATTGTAGCTGTAACTTGTAGGTAAGATCATAGGTGTGCGCAGCCTATTGCATTAGGGTGTGCACCCCAAATATCAAACACACATGCGCGTGTGTGTGTGTGTGTGTGTACACACATTCTGCACTGGACAGTAAATGAATGGGAAGTGCTCTGTGCTGAGCGGTTTTGCTGTTCATTCACAAAACAACACAGTTTACTATGCTTCAGTTATAAATGAACACAGTGAATGGTTGGTATCCATCACTCGCTGTGTTTCTTCAGAAAAGGAAGGGGACGGAAAATTACATATTTACCTGCCCCTTCCCTGCTCTCCATTTTGAAATGATCCCTCACAGCAGCTGATAGGAGAGGAGGGGAGGGGAAGCCGAAAGACCTATGGGGGGACGGGGGACCAGGGGAGCACACATGGGGCCGGGCAGCAGAAACAAGAGGAACAGGATAGGAAACTGTGGGGGCAGTATTTACTGGTACCGATCCCCTATATTTTCCTCCCGTATCGGCTAATTGCCAGGGGGGGGGGGCAGAAGCCTACTACCAGCTTTTGTAGGAAGAAAATAGTGTTCTGCCCTCCTCTCTGCTGCCGACTGCTGAGAAGTGGAGGTGGAGACAAGGAGGAGCAGGAGAGGTGCAAGGGCCACATGAAATGGCATGGCAGGCCGGATTCTGTCTGCGGGCCTTGTGTTTGACCCATGTGATGTTACAATTTAGCATCAATTAAAGCCATGACTATTTGAAAGCAGGGCACTTGTTTATCTTCAAAATAAACTCTGGAAACTGTCCTCACACAGATTTTATTTGTACTGTTACAAAGTCTGTACAATAACACATTCTGATATGGAACATAGTCCTTTTTATATCTGATACTGAAAATCAAATATTTTCTATATAGCATACTATAGCTGGTGACTATAGCTGGTGTGGGTGGGCATCAGGAAATCACAAAGGTAAAAATTCACAGCCTTTTTCCTTTTCTTCTCACCATTAGCTATGAACAAATTGTTGCCCTAGCTAATGGTGAGGAGAAGCTTTTTCCCCTGATAATTTCATGTGCATACACCGTAGCACTACATGCAGTTATTTTTATTCTTGGCTGAAGTGAACGGAAACATTGGAAACACATCAGATCTCAAATGGGAAAAATCTCATGCTGGATATCTATACTAATATGGATTGGGTAATGCGTTAGGAACGAAAGGATGACACATTGTTTGATGTAAATAAAAATTATCCACCTACAGAGGGCTGAATTCAAAGACACCACAAAAATCAAAGTGAAAAAATTATGCAGCAAGCTAGTCCATTTTGCTGAAATTTCATTGCAGCAACTCAAAATGGTCCTCAGTAGTTTGTATGGCCCCCAAGTGCTTGTATGCATGCCTGACAATGTCGAGGTATGCGCCTAATGTGACGACGGATGGTGTCCTGGGGTAGCTCCTCCAAGATCTGGACCAGAGCATCACTGAGCTCCTGAACAGACTGAGGTGCAACCTGACGGCACCGGATGGACCGAAACATAATGTTCCAAAGGTGTTCTTTTGGATTTAGGTCAGGCGAATGTGGGGGCCATTCAGTGGTATTAATTCCTTCCATTTTCCAGGAACTGGCTGCATACTCTCACCACATGAGGCCGGGCAATGTTGTGCACCAGGAGGAACCCAGGACCCACTGCACCAGCGTAGGGTCTGATAATGGGTCTGAGGATTTCATCTTGATACCTAACGGCAGTCAGGGTGCCATTGTCTAGTATGTAGAGGTCTGTGTGTCCCTCCATGGATATGCCTCCCCAGACCATCACTGGCCCACCACCAAACCGGTCATGTCAAACGATGTTACAGGCAGCATAATGTTTTCCTTGGCTTCTCCAGACCCTTTCACGTCTGTGAAAGGTAAACCTGCTCTCATCTGTGAAAATCATGGAGCACCAGTGGCCAACCTGCCAATTCTGGTGTTCAGTGGCAAATGTCAATCAAGCTCCATGGTGCTGGGCAGTGTGCACAGGGCCCACTAAAAGACGTTGGGCCCTTAGGCCACCGTCATGAAGTCTGTTTCTGGTTGTTTGGTCAGAGACATTCACACCAGTGGCTTGCTGGAGATCATTTTGTAGGGCTCTGGTAGTGCTCACCCTGTCCCTCCTTGCACAAAGGAGCAGATACCAATCCTGCTAATGGGTTAAGGACCTTCTACAGCTCTGTCCAGCTCTCTTAGGCCTCGTACTCACGACCAAACATGTCTGCTGAAACTGGTCCGCGGACCAGTTTCAGCGGACATGTTCGTTCGTGTGTAGGCAGTAACGTACAGAATTCCAGCAAACAATCGTCGGCCAGACCGTTTTCCAACGAACAACTGTTTCCTGGTCTTGCTTTAAAACAGTCTGCTGGAATCGTGTCCGTCAGACATGTTCGGTCGTCTGTACACAAAAGCAGCGTACAAAAACCCCGCGCATGCTCAGTCCAAATGAGGAGACGGGAGCGCTCGTTCAGGTAAAACTCGCGTTTCTTTGGGATATGGCACATTCGTCATTAGAAACCTTTTATTCTAGCAAGAGAACAATGTCTTAAAAAGGCGCACTAAACCACATTTTAAAGCCTCGTTTTCTTAATTCTTCTCTTGCTAGAATAACCCCGTTCTCTTGCTGATGCAATTTCAATAGAGTTGTCCCATACTGAAATGTCACATTTCTTGCTTGTGATGTAATCCTTTAATAATGTTTTCTATGCCAGACGTGTGTTTTGGTTGGTGGTCCTCCATAATTTAGAGTAGTCATTTTTGTAAAGGAATGTGCATTTTTTTTATTTTTTTTTTGTTTCTAGTTATGTCACCATTTAAACAATTTTTTTTTTACATGTTTTTTTAAATTAATTTTTTTTTTTGGTGTTTCATTAGAGAATATTAAACCATGTTGGCACACCAAATGTCCCCCCCCCCCCCCAAGGAGTGTGTCCTTTGTAAATTACCCATTGTATATTTATTAAAGGTTTGCTGCCTAATAATCCCCACAGTATATCAAACAATAGGCATGTTTTCAAATGAAAGCAAAAGGCCTTTTATTCAGGCAAATGTCATCACAAAAAATAAAAAGAACGGCAGCACTAGAATAGATAGCAAACTATATGCAAACTTGCATTTCCAACATGGTGAAGGATAAACTTCCAAGCCTCAGGAGCCAAACACAAAAATATGAAGCAGCAGCACACAAACAAAGGAACCCAAACTGTGGTAGTACAAACAAGATGTCCTTTATGTGGAAGGAAATGGAAGGCAGAAAATCAACGTTTCCTCCTCTTTCCAGCCTTCCCTCCAGGCAGCCTTCCAGCGGATCGAACACGGGGTCTTGCAGGTGGGGTTGATGTGGCAGCAGGAGGATGGTGTTCCGCAAGCCGGGCTGGATCACATAGCCCAGTGTCTGGGGTCAGCAGGCCCCTCTGCATCCACCAAAGGACCTGGTTCATCAGGGCCTTTGCCAGTCTTCTCTGGTCCTCCTCCCCTTCATTTAAATCATGGGCCAATGAGGCACTGAAGGCCTCTGTGGGGTTGAGGGGGGCCCTCATGATGGCGCTTGCCTCCTGGATCATGCGGAGGCTTGCCTCCTCCACAGGCCTCAACTGCCTCCTTCGGCCTGATGGCCTCACCTGGGGGGGAGAAGACTGGCTGGTGGTGGTTCTCCTGGCCGGGTGGACCTGCTGCAGGCCACTGGGCCCAGCCTCCTCCTGGCTGCCACTGACCCCGGCCTCCTCCTGGCTGCCACTGACCCCGGCCTCCTCCTGGCTGCCACTGACCCCGGCCTCCTCCTGGCTGACAGACACCTGAGGATCTGCCACCTCCTGGCTGATCTCTTCTTCCTGTGTGGAAAAAAAAGGAATTTTTTTACAATTTCGCTAAATAAAACCACACTCATTTTCATGTTTTTCGTTTAGTATTTTCTGTTCATTATTACTTGAATACACTCTACTTCTGACCCCTGCAGTTGTCATCCCTGACACCTATTTGTCTGTACACCTTTTTGTTTGCTTTTTCCCAGCTTGGTTTTTTTTTTACAATATCTAATCATTAATCCACCAAGAATTATTTACGCCATAAATATAGAGGAAACTACTATACCTCCTCATCGAAGGGTGGCAGATCTGCATCTCTGTCAGCCAGGCCCTCTTCCTCCGACTCTGCAGGGCTGTGGTCATCTGGGGAATGTCCGCTGGAAGGTAGCATGGAGGAAAGGTTGGAAGAAAGACTGGACATCGTTTTCCTGCCTTCCATTTCGTCCCGCAAAAAAGCCATCTGTTTATAATACCACAGTTTGGGTTCCTTTGCTTGTCTTGCTGCTGCTCCCGATTTTTGGCTTTTATTAGCTTTGTATGCTCTCCTGTATGTGCTTCTGAGGTTGGCAAGTTTATCCTTCACCATGTTGGCAGTGCATCCTGGCACCCAAGTTTGCATATAATTTGCTAGCTCTTCTAGTGCTGCCGCTCGTACCTCTTTATTGCAATATAAAGAGTGCTTTGAATTCCACAGGATGGGCGTGTCCTGGTATTTTTGAAGTAAGGCCTCTATAGATTCCTTGCTTTGTAGGAGGTCCATTGTAATTTTTCCCAAATTATATTTCTTTTTGAGTCTAGATTACAAAAACATAAACCACAGAAAAATAAATATTCCAAAGGATCAGCGTTGACCTTGATCTAATATGTGTCTTCAAATTTATTACCTATATCTAATTACAAACACAGTCTCTCTTGTTTAAACAATGATTGGCAGCTCGGCCGCATTGCTTGTACCAAACATTGATTTGCTAGATGCAGAGCCATTGTTCACATTGCAGTAAATATTTTAAATATATAAAATTAAACAATGCTTACAAATGACAGTTTTCATCTAGGCACTCTTTCATGTGTAAATCTCATGCCCCTGACAATGGATGACATAAAAGACACTTCCTAATGACCTCTGTACAACCAACACTTGAACAATACTTTGCCTGATCTGAATACACCATTCAAAAACTTGTCAATGAGGTACAGCATTGTTCACATCTCTATTTTGTGAGGTGTCCAAAAGCATTTGGATACCAAAATAACATTGTGGTACCCCATAGACAGAATAGCTTAAAAAGGGTGCAACCAACAGCCCAAACCCCCATCCCATGTGTCTACATTTTCAAGGCCTCTGCTGATCACATTTTTAATTTCCTTACCTTCCTGTCTCTCGCTCCTCGTTTCTCACGCTCGCCTAATTACCGCGTAAGATGCGTAATCACGGCGTAAACCTTTTAAACACTCCGCGTATTTATGAAACCCCGCCCTCGTCACCTTTGCGAGGCCCCTAATCAATGAGTTTAGGAAATATGGCGTTAACTGTGTATGTTCTGGATGCGCTCGAAGATTCTCCGCGTAACCGACGTAAACACGTTGTTTGCATTCTCTACACTCCGCGTATGTATTAAACGCCGCCCTCTTCTCCGCCCATGGCGTAAGAATTCATCTTTTCCACGCCCATAATCTCTGTGGGAAAGGAAAGATGGCGATGTCACACGAGCGGGCACGATGCTCTCATGCCACAAGTGAAGGGACAGAGGCAGGGACGTCCCGATCAAGGAAAAGAAGATATAAAGCCACTAATATGCGGTTCCAGGAAATGGTGGAGTTAGTTTACATCATGCGAAAGAAGGACTATGATGGTGAATTAGGGCCATACAAGACCCCTAACCGCCGAAAGGCACATATTATGGACAAGGTGGCGAGGAGAATGCAGAGGATGTTTGGGATCACCAGGTCCAAGGAACAGCTGAGGAAACGATGGTCAGACTTAAAATTGAGGGAGCCACATCAGATGAAGAAAATACTTAAAATTCTGCGTAAAAGTAAGTAAATATATATTGGGGTTGGGGGGGGGGGGGGGGATTGTCTGCAATAATGTGTTGCCATGTATATTTCACCATCTGCCTCCTTGGCCTGCTTGTAATTTTAAAGACATGTTGTCATTTATTTTTTAGGACATAAATAACTACATATTTACAAACAGTGTTCTTAGTAAACAACGTAACATCACATAGTTTATCAGAAAGGCTCGGTTATTCCAGGAACAACACACCTGGACATGGCTCACTGGCCAAAAACTTTGTTTGTAAACATTGTGTAAAAGCTAGTTCTAGAAAAAAAAAGTATGAGAATGGGAAAGGCAAACAGGATACATTCTAAAAACAGTGGTACTAAAGCAGATGTTTTCACATCTGCAATGCAGAGCACCTGTGTCTCCACAAATAAAAAATGGGTTTTGGTAGGGTCTCCCAGAAATACAGTTTAGGGGGGACATCCATGTGTGTCACTTTGCTAAAAAGGGGCAGGATCAGAGCTTGCCATATAGAAGTAATTGCTAAATGTAGGTTTGGTGAAAGATAAAAGTAACTAAATGAAAGCATCTTCTAAGCAATGTGTGCGATTTATGCTCTCCAATATCTGTGTGCTGATGAGTCTACATTTTTTTTGTTTTATTTCAGGGGAAAGAAGTCGCCAGCATTTGGAGGAGGCAGAGAGGGCCAGACAAGGCCAAAATCTGCCATCTCAACATGTGGAGGAGGAGGAGGATGTGGAAGGAGAAGAGGATGTGGAAGGAGAAGAGGATGTGGAAGGAGAAGAGGATGTGGAAGGAGAAGAGGATGTGGAAGGAGAAGAGGATGTGGAAGGAGAAGAGGATGTGGAAGGAGAGGAGGATGTGGAAGGAGAAGAGGATGTGGAAGGAGAGGAGGAAGGAAGAAAGGAGGAAGGAAGAGAGGAGGAAGAAGTAATTTTGGACTTAGAAGTCATAGCAGATGAAGGGCAAGTGGCGGAAGAACAATTTGGCGAATTGAAAGAAGGTGGATTGATGGATGAAGGAGGAGTCCAAGATGATGGGGAAGTGGTGGAAGAAGGAGGAGTGATTGAAGATGATGGGGAGGTGGTGGAAGAAGGAGGAGTGATAGAAGATGTCGAAGAGGTGGAAAGGAGAAGCCCATCAGGTCAGTGTCACCCTAGCTTGATTCAAAAAAACATATGTAGATAGGCCTCATCGAAAAATAATGTTGTAAATGCCTTTTTTTTTGTTGGTTTTAGGGGAGGAGGATGGTGTGCCAATATTTTCACGTGCAAGTGCTGCTATAATTATTCAGCAGGTAATGGAGTGCAGCACTGAAATGCACAATATGCGTGAAAGGATGTTTCTCATGGAACAGAATGTAACAAATGTGCTTTTGGAATGCAGCACGGAAATGGACAATATGCGGCAAAGAATGATGGTCATCGAATCTAATTTTAAGAACATTATTGACATGATGGGCCGTGTCAAAGACTGAAACACCCCCCGCCCATCCCCCGCCCCCACAAACATTTTTACAGTTTGAATAATGAATACGCCAAAATTTGAAGATACACACACAGTGTGCCAACATGTGCTATCTGCCATCACAGAATATCTAATGTCTGTGCTTTGTGGGTCCAACCCCCTCCTCCATCCTCAAGTAGTTGAGAGGAAGGGTTTGCTCCCACAAAACACAGACATTGATCACCCATGATGTCAGATAGCACATGTGGCCATTTGTCTGTTGAACCAATGACATTTGGCGAGTTTGCACTGAATGTGTGTATCTTCCAATTTTGGCGTGTTCCAGTGTGAAAGCACACCATGACTGACTGCTGTTGTGAGTTTTTATATTTTTGGAATAGGATTTTGTTACTTTTTGACCATGTTGAACATTTTGGGATACTATAAAGTTTAGACCATAAAGAATAAACAACGGTAAAAAATTTAAAATATATATATATAGAATTATAAATCTCTCTAATCACTGAATTTAGTGAAGTAGAGATTTGACTCCAAATTCTCACCTAAAAATTTAGTTTTAGAAAAACACACCAAAAACAAAAAAAAATGTTAAAAAAATTATTGTTTTTTGTGCATAAAAAATATGCCCAAAAAAAAAATTAAGGCGCTAAACACCCCACCAAATATAATCTATATATATATATATATATATGTAAACAATAAATCTAACTATATTTGATAAAAAAAAAAGTGAACTTGTTAATAAATGTATAATCTGCATAATATTTTTGGTTGAATTACCTGAAAAAAAAAAAAAAAAAAAAAAAAAAATTTTTTTGACTCCTAAGTACAAAAGCAGGGAGTAATGAAAAAAATATAAAATAATTTTTGGGGTCATGAACAAGCAAAAATTAAAATACTTGACCTCAAAATTTACAAATGGAGTTGCTTATTATTTCTAGACTCAATACCCTGTTTGTAGATGAGTGAATACTGTGCAAAATGTGGTTAGTTACTAAAAGTGGAGAAATCAATTATGCATTACAATTGAAGAAGTTAGTTAGAGAACCAGGAAGACAGAGAAAAAGAGAAAAAGCATTAATGACAAACAACTGTATAAAGTCCAATGGTCTAATTATTTATTATTTGAGAGAATATTCCTTTCTTTGGGGGCCGAATTAGAAAGAAATATGATCTGGCATAGCAATGGCCCCCCGACCCATGAAGTACTCAACATATTTGTCGCGTACCTCACGAGCTGATTGGGGGGCCAAGCCAGCGCGACCAGTGTCCAGCCCGGGAAGGGGATCTGAGGGTAGTCTTGCCTCAGAACCGATGTCGGGTAGGTACGTCTGGGAGTGCCTGCGTAAAAAGTTGTGCAAAATGCAGCAGGCAAATACAACGGTGTCCAATTTATATTCCGCCAGATGTATCGATGTCCTGAACAGGCGGAACCGGTTGGTGAGTATCCCAAAGGCATTCTCGACTACCCTCCGAGCCCTGGCCAACCGAAAATTAAACACACTCCTCTCTGAGGTGAGGGTCCTCTGGGGAAAAGGCCGCATGAGGTGAGGACCAAGCCCGAAAGCCTCGTCCGCTAGGAACACAAACGGAAGTCCTTCCACATTATCTTCATCTGGTGGCAATGCCAGACCACCAGCTTGGAGACGATCATAGAAATCAGTCCGTGCGAACACTCCCCCATCAGACATCCGGCCGTTCTTCCCCACGTCCACATATAGAAACTCATACTGTGCCGACACCACCGCCATCAACACAATACTATGATAACCCTTGTAATTATAATAGTAGGACCCCGAGCGGGGTGGGGGCACAATGCGGACGTGTTTCCCATCTATTGCTCCACCGCAGTTTGGAAAATCACACCGCTGGGCAAATTGGGAAGCCACAGACTGCCATTCCTGTGGTGTGGAGGGTAGCTGTGGGGACAAACAAAAAAAGAGATTTAGTACTTTGTAACAAAAACATCCTACAAGCATCCTTGTGACAGTTCACAGTATTAAAATTGCATTAGAAAAATGTGCATGGAGAATTTGGGAAATGAAATATATAGGGCCACTTCATTAAGAGACTCCACAGCCCTCTGATGGGGACAATAAAAGTTTGAAGGGGGGGGGGGGGGGGACACAAAAACCAAAAAGTCCTGTTTGAAAAAATGGCAAGGTGGGTTTGTCCCTAGGATAGCATGCTGGACAGGTTAATATTGGGTAAGGGACAAATATGCAGGTAGGCCAAGAATAAAACATGTAAAGCTGATATCAACATGCATAGGGAGAAAAGGTAACGTTAGTTAAACACACAGCATATCTGGGAAAATAAAAATAAAGTTAGTTGGCCACATTATTAGAGCCAGGAAACTTACCTTAATATACTCCTCATGCATAACTTTGATGATGGCAGCACACGTGTCCGGTATGATGACCCCAAGCGCCTGCGGAGAGATGCCTGTCGAGAACTTGAGGTCCTGCAGGCTCCTCCCAGTCGCCAGGTACCGCAACGTGGCAATAAGCCTCTGCTCGGCCGTGATGGCTTGGCGCATCACAGTGTCCTGCCTCGTGATATAGGGGGACAGAAGATCCAGCAGACGGTTGAATACGGGGTCCGTCATGCGGAGAAAATTCCTAAAGTCATTAGGATTATTCTCCTGGAGTTCCCTAAGCAGAGGCATATGTGAGAACTGGTCACGCTGGCGCAACCAATTCTTGGTCCAGAAACGCCTCCGCCCCCTGTTTCTGGCCAAAGTACTGGACAAATGAACATATCCAGCAGCCATCCCATAAACAGCACCAACTCGCGAAAATTGACGCTGCTGCTCCATCATGGCTTCAAACCGGCCGGCTGGTCAGTCAAGAACACACTGAAACAGAAAGCACTCGCAAATCCAGCACTACCTGCGACAAACGCGTGACAAACAGATACGAGCGCACAGGATGCAACTGCTAAAGCAGAAACAACCTGCTTGCCTATAGCCGAATGACAACTACGTTACCGCAAGCACACGCACTGAACCCGTGAATACACGCTGTCAAAGCCTGGAGACCGAGAAGCGCGAATCAGCTCTAACCAAACCTTCACTAACACGAGCAAACCCGTAACTAGCAAAAGAGGAACAGAGGGCGGCGCCATTAACTTTGGTCTTCCCCTTTATAGTGACGTCGTACGTAGTTTACGTGCACGCGTTCCGGTACGACGGGAATTTGGTCCGCTGGTGTGTACACGCCAGCGGAACAAAACACAAATCAGCCTTGTACGCCGGAAACTGTCGGGCAGACAGTTTCCAGCGCACAGATCCGGTCGTGAGTACAAGGCCTTAGAGTAACTGCCCATCTCATGGTATTTCCTTCATGCTCTTAAAGGGGTTGTAAAGGTAAAAAAAAAATCCCTAAATAGCTTCCTTTACCTTAGTGCAGTCCTCCTTCACTTACCTCATCCTTCGATTTTGCTTTTAAATGTCCTTATTTCTTCTGAGAAATCCTCACTTCCTGTTCTTCTGTCTGTAACTACACACCTTAATGCGAGGCTTTCTCCCTGGTGTGGAGAAAGCCTCTTGAGGGGGGAGATGAGTAGGGGAAAAAAAATCTCATTGTTGCCCATCTAGTGCACCTGTTGTTAATTTCAATTACACTAAATCAGCTGAAACTGATTAATAACCCCCACTGCTACTTAACCACTTGATGACCAAGGGCAGCTACAGGCATCATTCAGATATCACCGTCTTCAGCCGCCGATTCTCTGCACGATAAGAATGATCAAAGCGGCAGTTCCGCTGCTTGATCGTTCTTATAGGCAGCGGAAGGGGACGTCCTCCCGCTGCCATCCGGTGCTTCTCCAGGCTCTCCCGTGTCATCGGGGGCCCGGAGAGTGAATCGGCCGGTGCTGGCTGGGAAGCATAGAGATGATTGGTGACCAGATGGTCACCAGTCATCTCTATGACCGTCGTAGGACCGGGCGCAACGTTATGACTGGTACCTGGAAGTAAACAAAGCCGCAATCGCGGCTGTCGGCATGAGATCGGTGAATTTTTTTCACGATCTCATGCTTGTAAGCCTGGAGGAGAGATGTGGGGTCTTATTGACCCCACATCTCTCCATAAAGAGGACCTGTTACAGTGATTTCTATTACAAGGGATGTTTACATTCCTTGTAATCGGAATAAAAGTGATACATTTTTTTTTTTTTTAATTAAGTAAAATAAATAAAAAATAAATAAAGTTTAAACGCCCCTGTCCCCGGTAGTTTGCACCCAGAAGCGAACACATATATAAACGCCGTTCAAACCCCACATGTGAGGTATCGTCGGGTGCGTTAGAGCGTGTACAACAATTTTAGCACTAGACCTCCTCTGTAACTTGAAAATAGTAACCTGTAAAAAAAATTAAAGTGTTGCGTATGGAGATTTTTAAGTACCGAAGTTTGGCACCATTCCATGAGTGTGCGCAATTTTAAAGCATAACATGTTGGGTATCTATTTACTAGGCGTAACATCATCTTTCACATTATACAAAAAATTGTCTAAAACTTTACTGTCTTGTTGTTTTTTAATTCATTTATTTTTGAAAAATTATTGCGCAAATACCATGCGAGAAAAAAGTTGCAATGACCGCCATTTTATTCCCTAGGGTGTCTGCTAAAAATATATATATATATATATATATATATATATATATATATATATATTTTAGGGTTGTCCAGATACCGATACCAGTATCGGTATCGGGACCGATACCGAGTATTTGCGGGAGTACTCGTACTCGCGCAAATACCCCCGATACCTAAATAGAATACTTTCCCCCCCCCACCGCTGCCGCCGCATCGCGCCGCCGCATCGAGGGACATGGCTAGAGGGACATTGCTGCATATGTGAGGGACATGGCTAGAGGGACATTGCTGCATATGTGAGGGACATGGCTGCATATGTGAGGGACATGGCTAGAGGGACATGGCTGCATATGTGAGGGACATGGCTAGAGGTACATTGCTGCATATGTGAGGGACATGGCTAGAGGGACATTGCTGCATATGTGAGGGACATGGCTAGAGGGACATGGCTGCATATGTGAGGGACATGGCTGCATATGTGAGGGACATGGCTAGAGGGACATGGCTGCATATGTGAGGGACATGGCTGCATATGTGAGGGACATGGCTGCATATGGGGGGGACATGGCTGCATATGGGGGGGACATGGCTGCATTTGGGGACACATTTAAAAAAAGTATCGGTATTCGGTATCGAATACTTGAAAAAAAGTATCGGTACTTGTACTCGGTCCTAAAAAAGTGGTATCGGGACAACCCTAATATATATATACTATTTTTGGCACATGAAAGAGGCAAGGCTGTTGCAGGTTTGTAAACAAATGAATATATATAAAAGTGCTACAGATTGCTTATACATTAGTTGTAATTAAATGTAAATCACAATTCAGTCTCAGTATCTGGACAGCAGATTTTTTTTCTCCTGAGGAATGCTTTTTTCATCTGACATGCCATTTTGGGAATGAAATCCCCAGGTCCTGTGCTTTGTCAGCGAGGATGAAAGTAAAAGACAACCTTTTTTTTTAAGCCAGACAACTCTCTTGTAACTTTGACTCCTACCTAATAATTTCCACTTATGTGAACACATACTGAACACGGCCTAGTTGCCAATAGCCAACACCAACATTTGTATCATAAGACAATCGGTTATCGCACATGGCCACCTTTACAGGAAACCTCATCATGTTTTAACTTTTCCACAGTAGTGTATATACACATATACTTCAGTTGATTTATTGTTATTTTACCACTTTGTCTTTGGATTGTGGGAGGAGACCTGAATACCTGTAGAATGTCCCAGCAAGAGGACACACTAGAGTTACCGTAGAGTTTACCTAACAGTAAATACCTTATACAGCCAACTTCCTGTTTCTTGTCTGGTAAAAAAAAAGGCCTAGGCTTATGACATCATGCACACCTCACTCTCTCTCACTCTCTTGAGAGTTTGCCAGGAAGGACCCAGGGATGAGTCATAAGAGAGCCAATGAAAGCTGCAGGGCTGCAGAACTGGAGGTGTGCCTCTGTAAATCCAGGAAGTGAACAGGCAGCAGCTTCAGCTGCCCCCAGTTAAAATGATTGCAGCCAGACTCAGTGGAGGGAGATTCCTGTAGCATATTTGGCAAGTACATCACAGTATATATAAAATACTATGCAAAGTTGTTGTAGGGAAGCTTCAGAATGGAAAATATTGCAAATTATGTGAACAGACTGCAGTTCCTCTTTAAGCCACTCTTTTTTATGTTTGTTGCGCTTTATACACTTTTATGTTGTTTTTGCTATTCGTTTATATTTCCTAATTTTAGCATTTTCTGTAGACTGAGCAGGCGGTTTTGTAGTGTCATAAACGTCGTGTCTCTCTTTAAATATATATATATATTCAGGAAGCATAGGCTTTTTTGTGTGAGTTATTTTTGGAGTTGGGTTTCTGTCTCTAATTATCATTATCTACTGTTTGAATAGGAGCAATGAATAGCCTATATTTTTATTATCAGTTTCACCCTTTCAGACATACTTTTAAATCGCTGTAGTCCCTCCTTCACTCCACTTTTGGACAAACACATTGCTATACAGAAATAGATTGTAATATTCTGGCAAGACATTCTCATCTTTTCACATTCCAAACTTTGTTATGTTCTGTACTACAGTGGTTGTGTGACAACACAGAACATATTTGCCTAGGAACAGCCTTTTTTCATTCATGGTTTTGTTTTTGCGCATAACTTTTGTTACATAGGAGTACAGATAGTTGTAATGTAGTAAAGATAAAATGCAGAGCAATCTTTAGTTGGCTTATGTATTAATTATGTAAAATATTTAAATATATTTTAAGATTCAGGGAGCATAATCTCTTACAATCTGTCATGTCTCATTATCCTCTGCATGTCATAAAATTAAAGGGGTTGTAAAGGTTTGTCTTTTATTTTCTAAATAGGTTCCTTTAAGCTAGTGCATTGTTGGTTCACTTACCTTTTTCCTTCCATTTCCCTTCTAAATGTTTTTTGTTCTTTGTTTGAATTTCTCACTTCCTGTTTCTCCTCAGTAAGCTTTCCATCATCATCCTAGCGGTGGAAAGTCATTTAGAACAGCTTACTCAACAGCTTAGTGAGGAGGAACAGGAAGTGAGAAATTCAGACAAAGAAAAAAAAAACATTTAGAAAGGAAATGGAAGGAAAAGGTAAGTGAACCAACAATGCACTAGCTTAAAAGAACCTTAAATAAAAAACGAACCTTTATAACCCCTTTAACACTAGAAGCTAGTCTGGTTTTATTGTATTATGTAGTGCTCCCAGTCTAAGATATTTCTTGTATCTAGATATCGATATCTCTCTCTCTCTCTCTCTCATATATATATAATGTATGTATGTATGTATATGTGTGTGTGTGTGTGTGTGTGTGTGTGTATAGATAGATAGATATTTAGATATATATATAGAGAGAGATAGATATTTAGATATATATATATATATATATATATATATATATATAGAGATGTGTATGTATATATATATATACCGTATATAGAGAGAGAGAGATATCTATTTGTGTATATATATATATATATAGAGATATATGTGTGTGATTATATATATATATATATATATATAGCTAACCGTGAAGGGAATGATGAAAATACAGGTAAGTATTGATGCAGCAGGAGTTGCAATGCTAAACCTTTAAGGACCATGGACAGTGCCGTGAGTTAGTTCCATAACTGCATAGCATCCCAGCACAGAAACATTGTCAACAACTGAAATGTGCAAGTTGCAGTGTTTATTGGTATTTTGGAAAATAGACTCCTTCATCTAAATAATATGTGAAATGTCTAAAAAAAAAGAAAAATGTGTACAGACCTACTAGTTTAGCATCTTCCACTAGATGGCATCGGTGACTCAAGCCTAATTTGTTTGTCTTTTTTTCTAAACCTTTAAAAATGAGGTATATTTGTCTGATGAAAATCCTGAAGGATACAGTATGTAGGAACAATTATATGTGTTATGCAGAGTACTGTGTAGCACAGGTGCCAAATCATCTGTGGTTAATTAGACTTAGCTTGTATAGGGGATGTAGGCTGCATTAATGAGGCACTGCATGGGAAATAACTAGTAGTGTTTAATAGTTAATGCTTATTGCATTGCTTTTGTAAGAGAATCTGCTCATTTGGGTTATAAAATTTTAAATTTCCCTATACAGACTTTTCTTGGGTTAGTGGTATCAGCAGCCTAGTATGTAATCTAAAGTAGTTACTTTAATAAAATAAAATGACAGCGTCCTGCAATATGTTCAAAGCTGTTGAGCAACACCAACCTGACCATGTACACATCGGGAACTAAACATAAAGGGCCAGATTCACATAGATTTACGTTGCTCGGCGCAAGCCCGCCCCATTCAAATGGGGCGGGCACCATTTAAATTAGGCGCGTTCTCGCGCCGAACGTACTGCGCATGCTCCGTCGGGTAAATTACCCGACGTGCATTGCGCTAAATGACGTCGAATGGCGCCATTCACGGACGACTTACGCAAACGACGTTGTTTTTTAAATTTCGGCGCGGGAACGACGGCCATACTTAACATGGCTTAGGACAACTAGGGCTCAGCCCTAATTTTACGCGGCGTAACTCGACGGAAGCGACGTAAAGTTAGATCGACGGGCAGCGCGGATGTTCGGGAATCGCCGTAACTATTCATTTGCATATTCTACGCCGACCGCAATGGCCTCGCCACCTAGCGGCCGGCCTAGAATTGCATCCTTAAGATCCGACAGTGTAATTCCATTACACCTGTCGGATCTTAGGGCTAGCTATGCGTAACCTGATTCTATGAATCAGTCGCATAGTTAGGACGGCCCTAACACAGAGATACGACGGCGTATCAGGAGATACGCCGTTGTATCTCTTTTGTGAATCTGGCCCAGTATGTATATTATTAAACCTAATTGGCAATTTAGGAATTGGCATGCGTTTTTAAAAACAAAATTATTTATTTTTTATGAAAAAAAAAATATATAATTCCTTAAAAAAATACAAAAATCAAGACTTAGCTGTATGTTGTATTAGATTTATTTAATGTACCGTATTTATCGGGGTAAAGCGCGCACCCCCAACCTAGAAGGGAAATTTGAGGAAAAAATAAAATACTTACAGTTTGAATGCCCCTCGTCGGTGTCTTGCCCGGCGTCCATCGGCAGCCTTGTCGTCCGTCTGCGGCCTCGGTGGTGTCCTCCCTGCTTCTCCCGCACTGTTTCTGAGCCGATCCCCGCTTCCCGCGCTGTGTTTGAACGCCGCCGCCGACATATACCGAGCGCAGTACACTCGGGCACGCTCGGCCACGCTCGTCTCCTCTCGCATAGGAGGTGGCACAAGACGTGACAGCGAGGGGAGCCGAGCCAGGCCGAGTGTACCCGAGTGTACTGTGCTCGGTATATGTCGGCGGCAAGGTTCAAACACAGTGCGGGAAGTGGGTATCGGCGTATATCGCGCACCAACGATTTTCCCCTTATTTTAAGGGGAAAAAAGTGCGCGGTATACGCCGATAAATACGGTATATTGAAAATAAAGAACCAAAACATGTTTTAAGAGGTTGTTTCTCTGTAAATATTCGGTGGTGTTATTATTCCATTTATTAAAAAATAAATCTGCCCAGTTCTCTGTTGAAGACAGAACACTCTGAAAATGTCACGGCAAGCAGTGATCAGAATGTCATAGCGTTTTTGGTTGTGTGCCATATTGATATTCTGTTCCTGCTACAGTAGAGCCCTTAAAGTAAACCTGTCACAAGCTGGACTCTTCAAATGAAGAATATGGTGAAAAACAAAAGAGGGGTTACTGTCAGTGAAATCCACGTCAATACAATCAGTAGATCTAGAGACATAGGGGTTGATTTACTAAAGGCAAACAGGCTCTTTACAGGAGAATTTTCACTTGGCAAGGCAGTGTGCCCTTAGCTTAGTGAATGAGGTAACACTTTGCTGACTTCCATCATCCAATACTGTATTTTTTTTTCCTTACTCATTATTATGTATTCTTTGCTAAGATGATTTTCACCACATTCATTAAGCCAAGGGAAAATTCCCTTGTAAAATGAATAACCTATTTGCCTTTAGTAAATCTGATCCTTAGGCAGCTGAATTCATGCACTAACCTAAAAAAGGTGATCTTGGCCTAACCAGCTCCCTAGCCCCTCTGTTAGGCCCCTTTCACATTGAGGAGTTTTTCAGGCGGTACAGCGCTAAAAATAGCGCTGCTATCGCGCCTGAAAAACTCCTTCACTGCAGACTCAATGTGAAAGCCCGAGGGCTTTCACACTGAGGAGATGCGCTGGCGGGAGACAAAAAAATCTCCTGTCAGCAGCATCTTTGGAGCGGTGAGAGGAGCGGCATGTATACCACTCCTTCACCGCTCCTTCCCATTGAAAACAATGGGAAACCGCGGCAATACCGCCCGCAATGCGCCTCTATAGAGGCGCATTGCGGGCGGTATTAACTCTTTATCGGCCGCTAGCGGGGGTAAATACCGCACCGCTAGCGGCTGATACCCGCGGCAATTCCGGCGGTATAGCGCCGCTATTTTTAGCGGCGTTATACCGCCACCGCAGCTTCCGCCCCAGTCTGAAAGGGGCCTTAATGTAATAAAGGGATTTACTAACCAGTCAAGAGTCTTGGGGAGTTGGGCTTGTCCATGCTAAACCCTTACAGAAAAGTTAAGATTTAAAATATTTGCAGCTGCTTATGTCTTGAATCTATGATGATTGCTGTATGCAGTACTCACTAATGGAAACTTTTTATCATAGGCTCCATCCAAATTGTTCTAGCATTGTGACAAATATAACTAACTATGTCTAAGTTTCACAATAACAGCCACTTTATTTGGTACACCTGCTTAAAGTGGAGGTGAACATTTTTTAACATTACTTTCAGCCGAGTTGTCCTAATGACAATCGGTTGTGTTTTTTTTTTTCGTACATACCATATTTTCACCGCCGCTTCCGGGTATGTCTTCTGCGGGACGGGGCGTTCCTATCTGATTGACAGGCTTCCGACCATCGCATACTGCGCGTCACGAGTTGCCGAATGTCGGTGCGCAGGCGCCGTATAGAGCCGCACCAACGTTCGGCTTCTTTCGGCAACTCGTGACGCGCTGTATGCGACGGTCGGAAGCCTGTCAATCAGATAGGAATGCCCAGTCCGGAAGAAGACGATATGTACGAAAAAAAAAAAAAAAAAAAAAACGATTGACATTAGGACAACTCGACTGAATGTAATGTTAAAAATGTATTTTTGGGTGAAACCCCGCTTTAACAATTGGCTTTATTTAATAAACTTATGCATGTATGCTTGCATATGGTTGTGTTTTCTCAACCAAATTGTATTCTCGCAGTATTTACTATGCACCCGTTATACAAGGAATCCTTAGCTCATTTTTTTCTCTTTTTAGTAAGTGTGTTTGACCTACTAGTACTCTTTACAGATCATCACTTTTTCTGGATGCATGAATGAATGTATTCCTAGATTGTAAATGCTACTTTACAGTTTTCTAAAGCTAATTGTACTAATTTAATGTAATATGCAAGGATTGCATGCATTTATTTTTAACAGGTAAGCATGTATTGCCTTAATAACAGGTTATAAAAAATATCTCTTTTTCTGTCTTTCTCTCACTTTCTATCATGTTATTGGAAAATGGCAGAGCACATCTTTGCCACTTCTGCTGTCATTCACACTGTGCATCCAACATATTACATGGGTATTGTCTTTATCATTATTACTATTTATTAGAGGCTCAAGCTGTGTGTTAATTCCCAGTAGATTTCCTGCTGTTGCATGCAGTATGTAAATATTTAGAATTATAGGTTAGAGGATTATGTAAAAAGAATCAATGCGAGCTCCTGGAGTATTCTTTACACATACAGATTTTTCTAACTTGCAAAATGTAATTGGCATAATAAAATATAAAAACAAAAAAAAAAAACACTGACAAGTTTTCTGTTAAAAGAGTTATTTTTTTTGGTAAAATGTTTTAAGTGAACCCTACATTCTGACATATGCCCCCCTCCCCCTGTATATGATATTTATATACAAGAATGATTGGGGGGAAAATGCCAGTCAAGATTATCTTGTCTCTGACATCCCACCGAGTTGTAAGAAGAGTCAGAAAGCTTATGACAACACCTATATTTGATATATTATTTTTCAATTCGCCAGTCTTTTTAGATGTGCATGTCATTTAGAAGAAGTATTGATGGCTGCTAATCGTGATTTTTAAACACTTCCATACAGGGCACTTATACACCTTCCCGCCCAGACCAATTTTTAGCTTTCAGCGCTGTTGCACTTTGACAATTGCGCGGTCGTGCTACACTGTACCCAAACTAATTTATAAAAAAAATTACCGAAAATTTTGAAAAAAAAATAGTTTTTTTTTGTTTCAGTTATAAAACATTGTAAATTAGTACGTTTTCTCCTTCACTGATGGGCACCGATGAGGTGGCACTGATGTGGTGGCATTGATGGGCACTGATGTTGGGCACTAATATGCGGCACGGATAGGCGGCATGGATGGGCACGGATAGGCGGCATGGATGGGCACAGATAGGCAACACGGATGGGCACAAATAGGCGGCATGGATGGGCGCACTGATAGGTGGCATGGATGGGCATAGATGGGCACTGATAGGTGGCACAAACGTACTAATAGTATGTGTTGTACTACTGGATGCCAATCAGTGCCAAAAAATAATGCCTGCCAATCAGTGATGCCCATTGTGGGCACTGATTGGCATCCATTGTGGGCACTAATTGGCATCCATTTGTGATTGTCATCCCTGGTGGTCTAGGGTGGCATACCTGTGGTGAGCATCCCTGGTGGTCTAGTGGCATCCCTGGTGGTCCAGTGTGGGCATCCTCGGGGGGGGGGCTGTGCTGATAATCGATCAGCACAAACCCCCCCTGTCAGAGGAGCAGCCGATCGGCTCTCCTCTACACGCGTCTGACAGACGCGAGTGAGGAAAAGCCGATTACCGGCTTTTCCTGTTTACATCGTGATCAGCCGTCGGAGACTCTTTACCTAGAGCGGTGTTGCGGGGTGTCAGACTGACACCCTGCAACAACGATCGCCGCAATGCGCGCCCCCGGGGGCGCGCAGCGGCTCAATATCCTGAGGACGTCATATGACGTCCACTCAGGATATTGAAACCACTTTGCTGACGTCTTTTTGCATAAGGCGGGCGGCAAGTGGTTAAATGTGCATATTGCCATTTACCACTATGACATCAAATAAAATATTTATAAACTGTAGAGGTACCTATAGATCATAATGCTTGATATTACGAGTGTGACTCAGGGTTACTGCTCTTGGTACTGAAAGTTAACCCCGAGCCTCACTTGGGATTACCACTAGGAAGGTTAAGATGTGTTGGTGCCATCAAATTCAAAATTACCTTATTTTTTTCTTAAAATTATACATTTGATATGTGAATAAAATATGGGTATATGAGATTTGCAAATCATTGCATTCTGTTTTTACATAGATTTTACAAAGCGTCCCAACTTGCAGGAAATATCTTAATCAGATAGCAATGCTAGCAACTGTGGCATGTAATGATATTAAGCTGAAATGGAATATTATTACTGTGTTTTTATTTGACCATTTTGTAAGGTCTGCTTTTACACAGTTAGCACCATATAGGGTATGCTTTCTAAAATGTAAAACCTTTGTTCGGTGACTAAATGGCTGGATATACAGTATTTCCTACCATACAAACCCATTAAAGCATGATAGATTATAAACATATTGATTTATAGGCTATTATTTTAAACATTGTTTTTGATCTTTTTAAGCATTGACATGTTGAAGTCATATTACAAATAAGTTAACATATACAAAGACAGCATGGAGTAAAGTAAAACTGCATTCATAAAAAGCTTTTTGACAATTGTCTAAGAAAAATAAACTTTGCGCAAGTAGAATCATTAGGAACTGCTGTCTTAGAATAAGGCAGCTTGGGGTATACAAAGTCATTGGTTGATAGGGTGTACGCCTGGTTATTGCCTGCTTCCAGTGCCTGGTTGTTAATGTCTCTGGGCTGCACTGGCCGATCGTTTCCAAGTTTTTAGTTCTGTTCCTACATTTTTCCCACCAAAGCTGCCTAAGCAGCATAATAATTCTTTACTGATTTTTGATGCATCTTTTCATTTTTAGAAATGCATATATTTTAAATCTACTCAAGAGCTCATTTTGATCTAGAGCAGGCATCTCCAAACTACGGCCCTCCAGCTGTTGCGGAACTACACGTCCCATGAGGCATTGTAAAACTGACATTCACAAACATGACTAGGCAAGATGGGAATTGTAGTTCCTAAACAACTGGAGGGCCATAGTTTTGGAGAGCCCTGATCTAGAGCATTTCTAGTTCTGATAGCAGGAAGGTAGAATTCTCTAAAGCATTGAACTGATCTCACAGTTGTCTCAAATGATTAAACACTTCTTTAGCTCTTTTCTGAAGAGCAGAATTACCCTAGGTTAGTGATGGCGAACCTTGGCACCCCAAATGTTTTGGAAATACATTTCCCTTGATGCTAAACTACACTGCAAAATGCATGAGCATCATGGGAAATGTAGTTCCAAAACATCTGGGGTGCCAAGGTTCGCCATCACTGCCCTAGGTGTTTCTCCAAAGAATAGAAAAAAAGTTCAACAACTATATTCCAGTTCAGCTTCCATGGCAGCAACACTTGGATCTGGCATGACATTTGCATGTAGTCCTAGATACATAGCTTATTTTTTGGAGATAATAGCAAACATTTTGCTAAATTTGATAAATTTGTTAATACTTGTCTGGTCACATCAACTCATTCAACAAGTTAATGTACATTCATTTGCTTTGTTGGACAAATGAATAGTGAACCTTTAAAATTCTTAACGTGAACTCTTCCAAATTTGTAGAAACAAATGGTTTTAATTTGACTATGGCTTTTCTCCAAAAATTCAGCACTGAGTAGGTGTGAATGCGTCCAATGTAGAAGTTAGTATACATTTTAATTGTTTCTCTCACTTGATGCTCAGCCCAGCCAGTCAGGATCAAGAATATCACTGCCGCGGAAACATCTGCTACTATTTTGTGGAATGTTGAGAATCCAGAATTGAAGGTCTTTGTTAAATATGTAGAACTGAGTAAGGTCCAGTTTTCTTAAAAAATAAATACAAATTGCATGTTTTTAGGTTTACATCAGTAAGGGGTTGGGCTTTAAAGAGAATCTGTCATCTACAATGGAAGTTTTCCTGAGCCTATTGAATTAATGTTACAGTGTGATAAAGTTACTCTGGATGTTGCTGTGCTAAATAATTCACTTCATCATCCAGACACAGAGCAGCTAAGAGATCCACTCAATGCATTTTCTATCAGGTTGAGACGCTGTCATCTGCTAAGAAATTTACATAAAATGTGGCAAAACATATTACTTAGTAATGACAACTTTTTGAAAAGAAACCAACTATCTCTCATTTGACAGATTCACTATAAAGCTAGTACTTATAATTGTGTGTATACCTTTAAAAAAATCAGCTATATATATATATATATATATATATATATATATATATATATATATATATATATATATATATATATATATATATATATATTTATAATTTATTTATTGTTAAATCAGAGATGTTAACAGACACAGACCAAGTGGAGACCACAGTGGAGGTTACTTTAATGACTGGGCACCCTTATCATAAAATAATATATAATTATTTATGTAGTGTGTGGTCTCATGCATTAATAAATTCCCCAAACCAAAAAATTAATAGAGCCCTCTGTAAACATAACCTCTCTGATAAGGAGGGAAAATGTAATCTGTACTCTCAAATTTATAGCAGTTTAAGACGATGACTGCGAACAGAATGAAACTTCCAAAGAGTTGTGATTTAATTAAAAATGTAGACAAACTTAACAGTGAGGTCTTTGGTATGTTGTTAGGGCCAGTGGGACACATTATGCCTGTCACATATGTGGGCTAATGTTTTCCTTCAAGAAATTATAAGTTTTCCACGTTTTTACAAAATACAAAGTAGGCATTCTAAGTGACACACAGATCAATGCTCTTAATTCATGATCCCCCACCCCTTTATAGTTATACACCTTTTTTTCCAAGATTCCACAAAATTCTAATCATAAATGATGTAGTGAAATTTAAATAATATTTTTCCTTATTCATATGTTTAATTAATTTCTTATCGTTGCAAGTGCTTCTATGTTTAGCAGTTTCCCATTATTTATACACTACACTTTACACACCTAGGGTAGGTAGGACAAATTACATTTCCCCTTGCATTTCACTCCTTTCTTCCCAATTTATTGCTAAATTGTAAGGGAGTTGTCTTCACATTTAATGTCTTTCAGCATCAACTCTCTCAGAGATTATACATTATGTACCCCCTGCACATTACTGACTGAATAACAGAAGATGCAGAATAGGCCATGCTCATCCTATGGATCAGGACAATTTGTTTCTATTAACAGATGCAAATACATCACAGTTTGGTGCTTGCTGCTTTTCTCCCAGAACACTGACTACAATCACTATTATTGATTGTGACTATAGGTTTCTAAGGAACCTGTAGTTTGTTATGATGAAAGATGTATACCAGTTTGTATTCAGCTCTCTTCAGAACATATTTAGAGATTTTACATTCATTACATTTACATTCATTTTCAAATCTCAAAGGACTCAGCAGAAAATAACACATTGTTGAAAATTACTGTTCTTATAATACACAAAGTAGGTCTCAGTATAACCTATATTCACATACAGACCCCATAGATCTGCACATTGCATAGATTGATCCAGTTGCCCTGCTGTATGATGATGTAGGGGTGCTCTTACTTTAAATAGGGTATATAAAAATCATTATGAAGCCCTTGTAGATCTAAAAAAAACATCTGTAACACTTCACTTGATAAGTGATATCTATATTGCTAACTAAAATGCTTATAATTATACCCCTTTATTTTTAAAGAAGGTCTTCTTGTTCCTCAACTGATATGTTGAGTTCACAACCATTGATCTGCTCACTCTACGTGTAAATCCATATTTCTATTATAGACCCACAAAGGCCACCTTTAATGGTCTGTGTTATTACCTCAAATCATTGTGATTAGGGATGTACTGTTTGGGCTGAACTGAGTTAATCTCTAACCCAGAGTAAACTGGCACAATAGACCGCCTATCAAACAGCTGTGGCTCCATCCCACAGCCACACATAACAAAGGGGCAGAAATGCTGGTGACATCATTGACCTAAAATGGCCACTTGGCTCTATGTAGACAATGTCATTGACCAGATATGGCCATATTAGGTCAATAATGTTGCCTTCAAGACTCAAGCAATATATAAATGTATTTCATGATATAATTGCAATACTTTGTACAAAAGTCAGGAAAACGTGTGCTGACAATTATGTAAGCATGTGGCCAAATTAGGTCAGTGATGTCATAAGCACCCCTGCCCCTTCAGTACATTTGACTATGGGGTGGTGAATTTTAAGACCACAGCTGATTGGGACAGTGGCCTGCTGTCATGTGACAGTCTTCTGCGGACTTGGGCCAAACAAAGTTTGATGATTCAAGGATCCAGTCTGACATGCTGTAAGGTAGAAACCTGGGCCTGCAGGCATAAATTGGTCCCGCCCATTTTCAAATGTTTTTGTCCCCCCCCCCCCCCCCCCCCAAAAAAAATAAACTATATGTCTTCATTTACCTTAGTGCAAGAATATACAGTACATCCTTTTCAATACTGTTAACATTTTCAAAACTGCAGATTCAGGATTTGTTACGTGGTGCGCTAGCTAGACATTGCATGCTTTCTATACACAATCCTGTACAGCCTTGGTATGCATGTTACTCTACTAAAGTCAGAAGCATCTAGACTTTACATATGGACAGTTCAATGAGTGTTTCCTGTGTTGTCCTGAAACTCTTTTAGGCAAAGAAGACTGGAAAGAGGAATCGGTAAATAGTACTCGGAGTGCTTTGGTAATAAAAGGTTTATCTCCTGGAACATCATATAAAGTGCAAGTTTATTCTGATGATCACAATGAATTGTATGCAGAAGAAACATTTCAGACAGGTCCAGGTGAGGCATATCTGCAGTGACTCCTGTGCCTCACATAAACATATCTATATACCTGCATGCTTCCAAAAAAAAATAGGCAGTATCAATTCAAACATTTTACAAGCAACAAGAGAGAAATGTCAGCAGCCAAACAATCTGAGCAAAAAGAAGTGGAAGAAACCTGTGGAAATGTCCTTCCAAAAAATGCAACTTAAAGAAATGTATTGTCTAAGAAATATGTGCGATTCTTTTCCTGTTGACATAAGCATTTGTTATTTGCGTGTTTGTGTGTTTAAAACAGAAGAATGATAAATTGTGTACTTTTTTTTGAGGTAAAGTGAATGCATGCTAAGGAATAAGGCTGTGAATTTTTGGGTTTGGTGATGTCGAATAGTTGGAGCCAAGTAATGCTTTTAATGGAAGCAACCTGTGACACAGCTCAGTGAGCTTCCTTTTACTTTTTTTGTTCCTTGTGTTATCTGGTACCTGTCATTTAAATGAATATCAGGTTACTATTTGTCTTTTAATTAGAATTATGCATGAAATAAAATACAATGTGATCTATATACTTTTGAAAGTGCTTGCCACATTGTGGGTGATTAGCTTCATGAAACGATTGTTCACTGCTAGTAAGGGCTTTCTGTATTATGAAAATCCCAAGCTCCTAAAATATACACAGAACAATGCCAAAATGTATTGAACTTATGCTATCAAGTACTGAAAATAATGAAAGTGGATGCACACATGCAATTTGTGAGCTCATCAGATTATTTTCTAATGGAAATCCAGGCATGCAGGAGATTTGTTCATATGTTGGAACATGGGCAGAAAGTTCAATTTTCTTGGATCTGTCTGGTGACACAGGCATGTTGCTAGGATTGCTTTGCTAAAACTATGGTGACTTTCCTAAAATGTACACTAGTATATACAGGCAGTCCCTGAGTTACGAACACCCGAGTTACGAACGACTCCTTACGAATACTACTTACGAATGGCCTCAAATGCCAGCCACTTGTGCTCCACGCTGGTCCTAGATACCTCCGAGCACCTCCGAACACATCCCACACTGCAGTACTAAATGGCCAGAAGAGCCCCAGATAACATAAAAGTGCCTGGAACATCCCACATCCATGCATAGGCGGAAGTTACACTTACAAATGCAGTGTTGCGACGTACAAACAACTTCGACTTACAAACAAACCTATAGTCCTTATTGTGTTCAAAACTCGGGGACTGCCTGTATATACTGTCTTGTTTTTTGCCTTACCTATATAACACGTTCACGACTGTCTAAGCATTTAAAGAAATCATATTGAAAATTACCATCAGTACTTGCATGGGAATATTATTTTCATATGAAAGGTCTGACTCTTTTTGAGCTCATGCACATGGGCATCTTCTTCTTCACAGCATAAACTCACTGATATATTTGGTGCTCCTGGTGTAAGTAGCTGTGTTAAGATAAACACGTAAGGAGGCAAATGCATCCCGGCGAAAAGTCCTGAACACAGAAAGTGCATGTACCGTGTACATGAGCCCATATAGTAATGTGCAATCTTGGAAAACAATATAGATTGCACTTTTCCTTTTTAGGATTACTAGAGAATAAGTCAGTTGTGTATGTTCAATATTGTTTTGATATAAACCGATATATTCATGATTTGAAATATGTTATCCTCTGAAACATCCACATACTTACCTATGAATGTTTTTACTAACGCATGTACTTAGGCTTAATACTTCAAGAAATTTAACTTTATCCCATGTGCATTGTTTGAAATTTATTGCAGTATTCAGGTACTTATAATTACAGGAACTGCCCTAAAACTTCATTCACTTAATTTAATAATTTAAGCCAGTCAGTGTATGACCTACTTTGTGCATGCACAAATTACACGATAAGTGGTCTGTTATGTCTGCTACATAGAGTACTTTTTTCTTTTGCAAATGCATCTTACCATTTGGATCACTTAGTTTGTAAAAATAATAATTTTCCATTCTCTTCTTGTTTATAATTTAGAAGGTTTAGAACAAATGATAAAGAAATATACTGTACTATTCTGAGAACACACTGAAAATGTCAAAGGGATATGTATAGGGTTGGGTTATATAGCAATGTTAAGGGCCATGCAGCACATTGTCTGTACTTTTAATACATTTGTAATGCATGAAACATGGCAACAAAAATCAAATGACCTCCGGTGTTAGAGGACTTTTCCCATGTGTGCTGTGTTTTGGGGATTTTTTGATGCTGCAGTTTGACTGTGCTTTTTTTTATGTTTCTCTCTTATATTGATTGTGAAATATGCCTCTAAGTCCTGTACCTTACTATCTCTTTATATTCTGCAGCCATGGCAAGTCGGCAAGTTGACATTGCAACGCAGGGATGGTTTATTGGCCTCATGTGTGCGGTAGCCCTCTTGATATTAGTTTTATTGATTGTTTGTTTTATTCGAAGAAACAAAGGAGGAAAGTACCCAGGTAAGGCTTGCACATTTCTGTTTGTTAAAGTGGAACCCCAAACAGGTGTAAAAAAAACACCAATAAATGTAGTTGTGTATTTATTTTAAAACTGTACTGTATTTTAAAGGCAATTAGTATAAATTAATTTGAATTGATGTCAGCCTCTAATTATCACCTATACTGCAGCACTAAGTATAGGTGAGGGAAGGGTAGTAGTTGGGTTTGTACTCAGTTGTTCTGTTGCCATATGTGCTGAAAAAGAACATGCTGACAGGGTGAGTTCACTGTTCAACCACAGGCAGGGGTGGGAAGTAAATAGCCTGTGTCACTAATCCACAGCAGGGAAATATCAGGTTACTGATCTGTGTAAATATCAGGACTGTATGAACAGAAGGTATACAAGTCCTCTAATAAAGTTGGTTTTAAGAAAGCAGCATAAAGATGAAGCTATGGCAGATTTAGCAGTGAGGGATTGCATGGTCACTACAGTCAATATCGTTTGCATTATGTAGAAGTTGAAAGGATGGACAGCCACACCTCCAAAAAAAAAACTTAGGTTGTCTTTATTTTAAAAATAGGTGGAAAATGCACTACAAATAACATCAAAGGGTGGAATACAGCCTACGTGTTTCGCACTGCGATCAGTGCTTAGTCATGACTAAGCACTGATCGCAGTGCGAAACGCGTAGGCTTTATTCCACCCTTTGCTGTTATTTGTAGTGCATTTTCCACTTTTTTTTAAATAAAGACAACATAAGGTTTTTTTTGGAGGTGCGGCTGTCCATCCTTTCAACTTCTACATTTTGCCTCGTGCATTGCCGGCACTTCTGGCCTCCTGAGCAGCTACTGATTGTCCAGCAGACCCACCTTGAGCGGTAATTTCTCTTTCCGATCCTTTGCATTATGATGTGTGTGTGACCACTGCTCCCATAGAAAATAATTGATACTGTCTGTATCTGAAGTCAGTTTAGCGTTTAATAATTGTTTGAGAAGAACTAACGGGACTTTTGCATTTTTTATGTTAAAACCGCATCTATTCTTTAGGGTAACCAGTTACTACCAGGTCTATCTAAGATTCTCAATGTTCTTATGTTTTTATAAATGCACAGACCTTTTTATGGCATATTCTTAGTCTGAGCCTGACTTTTCAGGTATCTAAGGTCCTCTGAAGTCCAATAGTTGCTATACTATCAGTTGCCTAATTTCACACACTGGCCCCGTTTACTAAAGCATGAAGTGAGATGAAGTAAACCATGTTCATATTAGCCATCCAGTCTTAGATGCTAGACCTAAACACTTAAGTTTTAAAAATGCCCTGTAAAATTTGATCTTTATTCCAACAAGCTTAATCCTCACCCTCAACCCGTAAAGAGAGCCCTTGGCACTTAAAGTGGATTTAAACCCTCCATATACCCAGTGAAGTGAACAGTTTAGATGATGCACATTAATGAAACAAATCTTGCTACATACGTCTTACATGTATATCTTCTGTCTTCACCTTGATATACTGTTTAGAAAGTGCACATTCTGTTAGAATTTTCACTTCCTGATTCCCCTGTAGGAGGAGATCATTGCTAGACACTGTGAGAGTCTGAGACAGCTGATTGGAGGAAAGGCACCCTCCCTCCCCACACATGCAGAGGTTGCCTGTGTATAGTTTGGAAGTGTGCTAATCTATTTATAGCAACCTCCCCGACACACACAGTTCAGGCTCCCGTCACAAAGAGCTTGTCAAAGGTTCTCAGGCTGATAACAGACGAATGGAGCAGGACAAAGCTATGAGACACATGGCTTTGAAGAGCAATGACACAACACTACAGATCTATGTGCCAAGCTCAAATTTCATGAATCGAGTTTACATTACATTCACTTTAAATCCCAAGCCCAGCTTAAACAACAATTATAAATCTCAGTCCCTGGCATGTGTAGAAATAAAAAATGCAGCTCTGGCTGCTAATCCTTACCTCCTCTTCAGTACTGTACCCCACAGACTCACGCGGTACTGCAATCCAGAGCCAGTCCTCTTCTGGATTGTACATTGCAAAGTGTGATTTAACCCACTTCTTCTGAGCCCAAAGCATATACAACCAATCATCAGGCTTCCTTGGACTCACAGGAGAATGCTGCAGAGAGCAGCACCATCAAATCTACCCAATGGAAGAAGAGGATAGATGGGCTCTTCTGTAGAAAAGTTATGTATAAAGATTTTTAAAAAAAGGTTTTCTAGCTGTTCCAGTGGGGGGGGGAGTTAGATTGTATTCCCCCCTTACTTTCCACAAAAACTAGCTATACCCCAACACCTAATTTTCAACCCCTAGGTCTTGAGCCTTACACGTACTTAAACTAACCTCTACACTAAGCCCTGACACTTGACCAATTCTTAATTTGATCTTCTCAACTTATCCTGCAACTGGAGCTTCTAAACGGAATCCTCACATTTGAATGGATAAGCTAACAACTAAACCTAATGGTTTAAATGAGCATAATTTCCTATAAGTGTGGTCAAAAGCATAAGCTGTGACATCTGCTCCAGATTGGTCAATACAGTATGTATGGGCAGATCTAGGCTCCTTCCCAACCTCAACAACAACCTAATAGGGAAAAGAGAAAATGGCACATTGTATTAACCAACAACCAATGTCCTTTGTTCCAACTTAACATACAATTACATGATAAAACTGGTAGAAAAGTGATAAGCGCTCCAGGTATGTGCAAAATGCAACCAAAGTGTATACATAAATGAATAAACGACTAACACGGAGATAAAGTGACCAAGCTCAAAAAGTGCAGTACGTGCCAATAAATGATAATAAAAAAGTATAAAATCTGATGTGATAATTAAAGAGGATATCCAGTCCTCTAAGAGTCCATAAGCTCTGTAGGACTAACACATAGATATATAAATAGCAATATACAGATGAGCAAAGTGTATATAGAACGATTTAAAGGCGAGTGAGCAAATAAATAAAAGTGCAACAGTGATGTAAATAGGACAGTCTATAGGTAGAGATGATGAGATGCATCCAAAGAAGATATCTATGTAGAAGGTGGCAGTGTAACAATCCTCATTAGTCTTGTAGTGCCCTTACCATAAAGGTGCTATATGTGCGCATATAGAGATATCCCTCCGGGTCTACGATCGTTCCTGTTCTGGGGACAGTCTGTATATGTTGTTCCAGCAGCTGTGTTCAATTAGGCTCTCCTGGACGTGTGTCTCCCGATGTCCTCCGGATCTCCGGTCACCTTTCTCCTAGGGTCACTTGTTTCCAATGTCTAGAAACTGCTGCATACCTCCATAGTGCTCTCAATTATATTGTTCAATGGATAAGACAGTGGGGTGGGGAGAGAAGAAAATAGCCTCCAATGGTGTAGTAGGATTAAGCATCCACAGGTATTTATTAGGGTTAAAAAAGCGAGTGGCACACACAGTGCTTAAATAGCAAAAACAGCGTGTAAAAACAAAGTACAGACGTGGCGTTTTGAAGTTGCCGCCTTGCGTCTGATAGCCTCCGGCTTGTGTGAGTATAATCCTCGGTCTCGACTCAGCTCCCTACGGCGTTACGTCACGCACCTCGTGACTTCATCAGGGGATTCCTATTGGCTGTCGGGCCGCTGGCTAAATGCGCCCAAACCGGAAGTAAACAGTCATCCATTTTCTTGAAGTCCATGTTCATGGACATAATGTATTACATGGGTGCTGATATTGGGACGTGGCTTACAGTAAAGGTGAACACCTTAGTTTGATGATTATCATCACGTTTCATGTGTAATCCAAGTGTTAGACTGGGAATAATATTTACAGAGGAAACTAAAAGGGTACATCTTATCGCAAATGGCGATGGGCAATAAGAAAAATCAGTCATATATAATTACACACACATATCATGTTAAAATAAACATTAAAATTATAATGCTAAAAGGTTAGCTTCTAAAAAAAGGGGTGATTGGTATGATCACAGTGTTTATTAAAAAGATAGTTAATAGGGATATTAAACATGATAGGTTAAAATTAAAGCCAAATAGCGCAATAAGTGACGTAGTGTAAGTGCATCAATGTCGTGGTTTATTAACCCTCAGTGGGCCGATGGACAGACATTGGCCTTCGTTGGTGCAAATGCAACTATTGGGTTTATAGTATTAAAAATGGACTAAGTGAATGGGAAGTGGCGGTGTGGATGAGACAGAGGTCCTAGGTAGTGGATATAGCCATAGCTAAATTAACATTTCTGCACATAAGGACTATGTCTCGTTGTGCAAAAGGACTTAGCTAAAGGGTTAAGTGGTAAAAGTAGTGATGAAGGGTCAGGTACGTTTCCACTAAATGGGATCAGTAGGAGACTGTACTACCCGTATATCTACTTGATAAAAAAGTAATAATATCCATGAGTATACCTATATAAAATTGTCTCAACCGATACTCCCACAAGCCCAAGTCCATCAGGGCAATTTAAGTATCATAATGACATACATTCACATTAAGTGATGACTGAAGTCAGAGAAAGATGAAAAATAAAAATAGTAAGAAACATTTAAAAAAATTTAAAAAATTATTTAGAAGTTATTTAAAAAGCAATTCAGGTCGAAATCCACATTCATACCTCCTGGAGTGAGTGTGTTTAAAGTATGAATCCAGCGTGATTCTTTTTGGCTAATGACTCGTATTTTATGGCTACCTCTCCAAGATGCTTTGTATTTTTCTATGCCCCAAAATTGGAGCATAGTGGCATCCTGGTTGTGCACTTTCGCAAAATGGCGTGACACGCTATGTTTGGGGTAGCCCTTAGTAATATTACGTACATGCTCTTCCATTCTGTATTTTAATTTTCTTTTAGTCCTTCCCACATATTGCAGATTACAACTGCATTGGAGCACATAGATAACGCCCTCAGTGTGACAACCAATGAAATCCCTTATTTGGTAAGTTTGTCCTGTCGTAGTGCCATTGAAGTCTAATCGTTTTCCTTGAAATGGTTTTGAATGTCTACACGCAAAGCAATTCCTGCACGGGTAGAATCCCTTTCCGGAGAAGAAGGAAAACATTGGTTTGGGAGGAGAGGCAATGACCGATTTGACCAATAGGTCTCTTAAAGTGGGAGCTCGTTTATATATTATATTGGGTTTCTTGGGGAGGATTGTCTGCAGATCTTTATCTCCCAATAGCACATGCCAGTGCCGTTGGATGAGTTTATTGATTTCTTTATGCTGAACATTGTAGTCTAGTATAAGACTTGGTGCTCCATTATTTGGCGGTACTTTATTGGCCGTCTTATTCTCCAGCATATGTTTTCTGTCCAATTTTTGTACATTAATTACTTGTTCCTTTAGCCAGGATATATCATATCCTTTATCCTCGAATCTTTTTCCGATAAATTGGGCCTGCTCGTTATAGTCTTCCTCCTTGGTGCAATTTCTCTTTAGTCTGACTAGTTGCCCTTTCGGGATGTTGTAAAGCCAGGGTTTGTGATGGCAGCTTTCGACTGACAAATAGCTATTAGTGTCAACCGTTTTAAAGTAGGTTTTGGTAATGATTCTATTGCCTTCAAGTGATACATTCAAATCCAAAAAGTCCACCTCTTTGGTGTCTATTTTCCACACAAGTTTAATGTTTTTTTCATTTTTGTTCAAAGTTTCCATAAAATGCTCCAGACTTGCTTTATTTCCATTCCATAGAATGATAACATCATCTATATAACGTTTGTACAGGATTAGCTCTGCCGGCATATGCTCGTAAATGGCTGATTCCTCCCATTGGGCCATAAAGGCATTGGCTATGCTAGGGGCGAATTTCGCGCCCATAGCTATGCCTATGGCCTGCTTGTAGTAGATCTGGTTATGCCAGAAATAGTTAAACTTGAGGCAGAACTCCAAGCATTTGGTCAGGTACTTACGTTGTTTGCACATCATGTTGCTATATTTGCGTAACAGCCACTTGATAGCATGGCATGCATCATGATGGCCCACTATAGTGTATAGTGACGTGACGTCAGCTGTGGCAAGTAAGGTGGTGCCTTCTGCCACAGGGACACTGTCTAGGAGTTGTAGAATGTGTTTGGTGTCTTTTAAATAGGCACGCGTATTTTGTACTGGTGGTTGAATAAAGAAGTCTATATATTGGCCCATTCTAGATGTCAGTGACTCAATGCCATTAACTATTGGCCTTCCAGGGGGTTGGTCTTTGGATTTGTGTATTTTTGGCACTGTATAGATTACTGGAATTCTACAACATTCAGGTACAAGGTATTTGGCCTCTTTTTTATTCAGGATGTTTCTTTTGACACCTAGGTTCACCACCAATTTCAATTCCTTTTTATATGTATTAGTGGGGTTACCTGGTAATTTAATATACGTATCCTCATCAGATAATTGGCGATCTATTTCTCCCAAATATTGTGTTTTAGTCTGAATGACTATTGCTCCCCCTTTATCCGCGGGGCGGATGACCACATCTTTCCTTTCTGTAAGGGATTTGATTCCTTTTTTGATGTGTGCCGGGTCATATTTCTTTTTAACTGTAAGTGTTTCAAGGTCTGCCAGGACCAATTTTTTAAAAACCTCTATATGATGGTTATCCGACACTTGTGGGTTAAAGGTAGAGTTGTTACGCAGCGTACTATGTATTAAATCGTTACTTGGTGGCTGCTGTGTGGGATGTGAAAATTTATCGTTAAGAAAGTATTTTTTCATATTGAGCTTTCTTATGTACTTACGGATCCCAATATAGGTGTCAAATTTATTAAGGTTTTTGACCGGTGCATGTTTAAGCCCCCTATCCAAAACTGCTAACTCTTCAAGTGTCAGTTCTGTGGGGGTTAGGTTTACCACGTTCTCTCCTCGTCTTTTCTTTTTCTTTTGTTGTCCCTTTCCTGCTCTGTTTCCCCTCTTATTTCTGGACTTACTCTTACGGAGTTTTCTTGTGTCCGTCTCCTGGGAGAGCAGTGGGGGTCCTGCATCGATCTTCGTGGGGAATGGTCTCTCCTTTCCCTGTCTAAAAAAGAGGACCGTGGTGCTGTTTGTTGATGGTATTCATGACCTGGTCTCGGATCTTCATAGTGCTGGTCTTGTTGTCCTCTAAGAGGTTCAAATCTATTATGGACTGCAGTGGGGGTTCTAGTATACCCTCCATAATATTCAGATATCTGTGGGGGTCCCCTAATTGGGTTACCATAATAGTCATACATTTGTAATGGAGGGGGTCCTCTATAGTATCCTCCGTATGGTTCCTGTGCTGGGGGGGGAGGACCTCTATTGTCTCTTGGATTTCTTTCATTATGTTGACCATTATTGTAAGGTTTTTTGTTGTTGGGCTTCTTAAAAGGTTTTTTCCATTGTTTTTTAGGTGTATGATATGTATATTGCCCACTATTATGTTGTTCATACTGTGGTTTCATGTTATCCCTATGTCCTGTTTGTTCCTCCCACCTTGGTGGGGGTCGCATTTGTAGTCCAGCAGGGTCTTGGATTCTGACTTCCTTAACTGGTGTTGATTGTGTGGAATTAGACTGAGCCGATTCTGTTTTCAATTGCCATTTAAAAACGCGATCGGTTTTGTAGTCCGCCACGTCTCTTTGAAATTTTTTAATTTTACGCTGTTGTACCTCCAAATCTTTGGTTACTAGGTTTTTGTTTAGTAACGTGGAGAGTTTTTGAAAATCACTGGACTCTTTATAGGGGTCCAGTTTGGTCTTTATATCTTCAATTTGCTGTTGTACCGTCCTTAATTTCTTCTGTTTTCTTTTTAACAAAAATTTAACTCCCTCTACACTTCTATTATTAAAGAACTCGAACCATTCATCCAATGATTCTTTATCATCAAGTCCATCATTGGGTGGCATATCCCATCTCACTCGTCTAGGTGCTATATTATCTTTTATATATTGGTCGAAGGTATGTATGTCCCACCACAAAGATACCTTTTTCTCCATCAGATGTCCCAGTTTTCTAATGAGACTATCTAGGTCTGTGTTCAGTGTCATATTACGTGTATTAAATACTTCTTCTAAATTGACGCTTCTGTTCTCTATGAAAGTGAAAACTTCCATCGTGGCAGCAAAGGATATGTAAGTGAATAACAAGTGAAAAATATAAATATAGTTCCAATGCGCTACTGTGAGTAGACCAAAGTGAAAAAATAGTGTAAAAGATATATATTTAAATGAATAAATATATATATAGGATACCCGGGGCAGCTATATCTAAAAGTGTTCACGTGACACAAAGAGGGATAAAATGGTAGAAAAGTGATAAGCGCTCCAGGTATGTGCAAAATGCAACCAAAGTGTATACATAAATGAATAAACGACTAACACGGAGATAAAGTGACCAAGCTCAAAAAGTGCAGTACGTGCCAATAAATGATAATAAAAAAGTATAAAATCTGATGTGATAATTAAAGAGGATATCCAGTCCTCTAAGAGTCCATAAGCTCTGTAGGACTAACACATAGATATATAAATAGCAATATACAGATGAGCAAAGTGTATATAGAACGATTTAAAGGCGAGTGAGCAAATAAATAAAAGTGCAACAGTGATGTAAATAGGACAGTCTATAGGTAGAGATGATGAGATGCATCCAAAGAAGATATCTATGTAGAAGGTGGCAGTGTAACAATCCTCATTAGTCTTGTAGTGCCCTTACCATAAAGGTGCTATATGTGCGCATATAGAGATATCCCTCCGGGTCTACGATCGTTCCTGTTCTGGGGACAGTCTGTATATGTTGTTCCAGCAGCTGTGTTCAATTAGGCTCTCCTGGACGTGTGTCTCCCGATGTCCTCCGGATCTCCGGTCACCTTTCTCCTAGGGTCACTTGTTTCCAATGTCTAGAAACTGCTGCATACCTCCATAGTGCTCTCAATTATATTGTTCAATGGATAAGACAGTGGGGTGGGGAGAGAAGAAAATAGCCTCCAATGGTGTAGTAGGATTAAGCATCCACAGGTATTTATTAGGGTTAAAAAAGCGAGTGGCACACACAGTGCTTAAATAGCAAAAACAGCGTGTAAAAACAAAGTACAGACGTGGCGTTTTGAAGTTGCCGCCTTGCGTCTGATAGCCTCCGGCTTGTGTGAGTATAATCCTCGGTCTCGACTCAGCTCCCTACGGCGTTACGTCACGCACCTCGTGACTTCATCAGGGGATTCCTATTGGCTGTCGGGCCGCTGGCTAAATACGCCCAAACCGGAAGTAAACAGTCATCCATTTTCTTGAAGTCCATGTTCATGGACATAATGTATTACATGGGTGCTGATATTGGGACGTGGCTTACAGTAAAGGTGAACACCTTAGTTTGATGATTATCATCACGTTTCATGTGTAATCCAAGTGTTAGACTGGGAATAATATTTACAGAGGAAACTAAAAGGGTACATCTTATCGCAAATGGCGATGGGCAATAAGAAAAATCAGTCATATATAATTACACACACATATCATGTTAAAATAAACATTAAAATTATAATGCTAAAAGGTTAGCTTCTAAAAAAAGGGGTGATTGGTATGATCACAGTGTTTATTAAAAAGATAGTTAATAGGGATATTAAACATGATAGGTTAAAATTAAAGCCAAATAGCGCAATAAGTGACGTAGTGTAAGTGCATCAATGTCGTGGTTTATTAACCCTCAGTGGGCCGATGGACAGACATTGGCCTTCGTTGGTGCAAATGCAACTATTGGGTTTATAGTATTAAAAATGGACTAAGTGAATGGGAAGTGGCGGTGTGGATGAGACAGAGGTCCTAGGTAGTGGATATAGCCATAGCTAAATTAACATTTCTGCACATAAGGACTATGTCTCGTTGTGCAAAAGGACTTAGCTAAAGGGTTAAGTGGTAAAAGTAGTGATGAAGGGTCAGGTACGTTTCCACTAAATGGGATCAGTAGGAGACTGTACTACCCGTATATCTACTTGATAAAAAAGTAATAATATCCATGAGTATACCTATATAAAATTGTCTCAACCGATACTCCCACAAGCCCAAGTCCATCAGGGCAATTTAAGTATCATAATGACATACATTCACATTAAGTGATGACTGAAGTCAGAGAAAGATGAAAAATAAAAATAGTAAGAAACATTTAAAAAAATTTAAAAAATTATTTAGAAGTTATTTAAAAAGCAATTCAGGTCGAAATCCACATTCATACCTCCTGGAGTGAGTGTGTTTAAAGTATGAATCCAGCGTGATTCTTTTTGGCTAATGACTCGTATTTTATGGCTACCTCTCCAAGATGCTTTGTATTTTTCTATGCCCCAAAATTGGAGCATAGTGGCATCCTGGTTGTGCACTTTCGCAAAATGGCGTGACACGCTATGTTTGGGGTAGCCCTTAGTAATATTACGTACATGCTCTTCCATTCTGTATTTTAATTTTCTTTTAGTCCTTCCCACATATTGCAGATTACAACTGCATTGGAGCACATAGATAACGCCCTCAGTGTGACAACCAATGAAATCCCTTATTTGGTAAGTTTGTCCTGTCGTAGTGCCATTGAAGTCTAATCGTTTTCCTTGAAATGGTTTTGAATGTCTACACGCAAAGCAATTCCTGCACGGGTAGAATCCCTTTCCGGAGAAGAAGGAAAACATTGGTTTGGGAGGAGAGGCAATGACCGATTTGACCAATAGGTCTCTTAAAGTGGGAGCTCGTTTATATATTATATTGGGTTTCTTGGGGAGGATTGTCTGCAGATCTTTATCTCCCAATAGCACATGCCAGTGCCGTTGGATGAGTTTATTGATTTCTTTATGCTGAACATTGTAGTCTAGTATAAGACTTGGTGCTCCATTATTTGGCGGTACTTTAACTACTTGCCGTCGCCGCACCGTCATAATACGTCCACAAGGTGGCTCTCCTAGGCGAGATCACGTATTATGACGTCCTACCCTTTAGCCGCCACTAGGGGCGCACGCGCGCCGCCGGAGGCGCGCGCACGCGCCCCCCGCTCGCCCCCGACTCCCGTGCGTGTGCCCGGCGGGCGCGATCGCCGCCGGGCACACGCGATCGCTCGGTACAGAGCGGGGAACGGGAGCTGTGTGTGTAAACACACAGCTCTCGTTCCTGTCAGCAGGGGAAATGCTTTTCTTCGGTTCATACACTGTATGAACCGAGGATCAGTGTTTCCCCTAGTGAGGCCACCCCCCCCCCCACAGTAAGAACACACCCAGGCATACTTAACCCCTTCCCCGCCCCCTAGTGTTAACCCCTTCACTGCCAGTGGCATTTTTATAGTAATCTAATGCATTTTTATAGCACTGATCGCTATAAAAATGCCAATGGTCCCAAAAATGTGTCAAAAATGTCCGAAGTGTCCGCCATAATGTCGCAATACCAAAAAAAAAATCGCTGATCGCCGCCATTACTAGTAAAAAAAATATTAATAAAAATGCCATAAAAATACCCCCTATTTTGTAAACGCTATAACTTTTGCGCAAACCAATCAATAAACGCTTATTGCGATTTTTTTTTACGAAAAATATGTAGAAGAATACGTATCGGCCTAAACTGAGGAAAAAAAATGTTTTTTTATATATTTTTGGGGGATATTTATTACAGCAAAAAGTAAAAAATATTCATTTTTTTCAAAATTGTCGTTCTATTTTTGTTTATAGCGCAAAAAATAAAAACCGCAGAGGTGATCAAATACCACCAAAAGAAAGCTCTATTTGTGGGAAAAAAAGGACGCCAATTTTGTTTGGGAGCCACGTCGCACGACCGCGCAATTGTCTGTTAAAGCGACGCAGTCCCGAATCGCAAAAAGTACTCTGGTCTTTGGGCAGCAATATGGTCCGGGGGGTAAGTGGTTATTGGCCGTCTTATTCTCCAGCATATGTTTTCTGTCCAATTTTTGTACATTAATTACTTGTTCCTTTAGCCAGGATATATCATATCCTTTATCCTCGAATCTTTTTCCGATAAATTGGGCCTGCTCGTTATAGTCTTCCTCCTTGGTGCAATTTCTCTTTAGTCTGACTAGTTGCCCTTTCGGGATGTTGTAAAGCCAGGGTTTGTGATGGCAGCTTTCGACTGACAAATAGCTATTAGTGTCAACCGTTTTAAAGTAGGTTTTGGTAATGATTCTATTGCCTTCAAGTGATACATTCAAATCCAAAAAGTCCACCTCTTTGGTGTCTATTTTCCACACAAGTTTAATGTTTTTTTCATTTTTGTTCAAAGTTTCCATAAAATGCTCCAGACTTGCTTTATTTCCATTCCATAGAATGATAACATCATCTATATAACGTTTGTACAGGATTAGCTCTGCCGGCATATGCTCGTAAATGGCTGATTCCTCCCATTGGGCCATAAAGGCATTGGCTATGCTAGGGGCGAATTTCGCGCCCATAGCTATGCCTATGGCCTGCTTGTAGTAGATCTGGTTATGCCAGAAATAGTTAAACTTGAGGCAGAACTCCAAGCATTTGGTCAGGTACTTACGTTGTTTGCACATCATGTTGCTATATTTGCGTAACAGCCGCTTGATAGCATGGCATGCATCATGATGGCCCACTATAGTGTATAGTGACGTGACGTCAGCTGTGGCAAGTAAGGTGGTGCCTTCTGCCACAGGGACACTGTCTAGGAGTTGTAGAATGTGTTTGGTGTCTTTTAAATAGGCACGCGTATTTTGTACTGGTGGTTGAATAAAGAAGTCTATATATTGGCCCATTCTAGATGTCAGTGACTCAATGCCATTAACTATTGGCCTTCCAGGGGGTTGGTCTTTGGATTTGTGTATTTTTGGCACTGTATAGATTACTGGAATTCTACAACATTCAGGTACAAGGTATTTGGCCTCTTTTTTATTCAGGATGTTTCTTTTGACACCTAGGTTCACCACCAATTTCAATTCCTTTTTATATGTATTAGTGGGGTTACCTGGTAATTTAATATACGTATCCTCATCAGATAATTGGCGATCTATTTCTCCCAAATATTGTGTTTTAGTCTGAATGACTATTGCTCCCCCTTTATCCGCGGGGCGGATGACCACATCTTTCCTTTCTGTAAGGGATTTGATTCCTTTTTTGATGTGTGCCGGGTCATATTTCTTTTTAACTGTAAGTGTTTCAAGGTCTGCCAGGACCAATTTTTTAAAAACCTCTATATGATGGTTATCCGACACTTGTGGGTTAAAGGTAGAGTTGTTACGCAGCGTACTATGTATTAAATCGTTACTTGGTGGCTGCTGTGTGGGATGTGAAAATTTATCGTTAAGAAAGTATTTTTTCATATTGAGCTTTCTTATGTACTTACGGATCCCAATATAGGTGTCAAATTTATTAAGGTTTTTGACCGGTGCATGTTTAAGCCCCCTATCCAAAACTGCTAACTCTTCAAGTGTCAGTTCTGTGGGGGTTAGGTTTACCACGTTCTCTCCTCGTCTTTTCTTTTTCTTTTGTTGTCCCTTTCCTGCTCTGTTTCCCCTCTTATTTCTGGACTTACTCTTACGGAGTTTTCTTGTGTCCGTCTCCTGGGAGAGCAGTGGGGGTCCTGCATCGATCTTCGTGGGGAATGGTCTCTCCTTTCCCTGTCTAAAAAAGAGGACCGTGGTGCTGTTTGTTGATGGTATTCATGACCTGGTCTCGGATCTTCATAGTGCTGGTCTTGTTGTCCTCTAAGAGGTTCAAATCTATTATGGACTGCAGTGGGGGTTCTAGTATACCCTCCATAATATTCAGATATCTGTGGGGGTCCCCTAATTGGGTTACCATAATAGTCATACATTTGTAATGGAGGGGGTCCTCTATAGTATCCTCCGTATGGTTCCTGTGCTGGGGGGGGAGGACCTCTATTGTCTCTTGGATTTCTTTCATTATGTTGACCATTATTGTAAGGTTTTTTGTTGTTGGGCTTCTTAAAAGGTTTTTTCCATTGTTTTTTAGGTGTATGATATGTATATTGCCCACTATTATGTTGTTCATACTGTGGTTTCATGTTATCCCTATATCCTGTTTGTTCCTCCCACCTTGGTGGGGGTCGCATTTGTAGTCCAGCAGGGTCTTGGATTCTGACTTCCTTAACTGGTGTTGATTGTGTGGAATTAGACTGAGCCGATTCTGTTTTCAATTGCCATTTAAAAACGCGATCGGTTTTGTAGTCCGCCACGTCTCTTTGAAATTTTTTAATTTTACGCTGTTGTACCTCCAAATCTTTGGTTACTAGGTTTTTGTTTAGTAACGTGGAGAGTTTTTGAAAATCACTGGACTCTTTATAGGGGTCCAGTTTGGTCTTTATATCTTCAATTTGCTGTTGTACCGTCCTTAATTTCTTCTGTTTTCTTTTTAACAAAAATTTAACTCCCTCTACACTTCTATTATTAAAGAACTCGAACCATTCATCCAATGATTCTTTATCATCAAGTCCATCATTGGGTGGCATATCCCATCTCACTCGTCTAGGTGCTATATTATCTTTTATATATTGGTCGAAGGTATGTATGTCCCACCACAAAGATACCTTTTTCTCCATCAGATGTCCCAGTTTTCTAATGAGACTATCTAGGTCTGTGTTCAGTGTCATATTACGTGTATTAAATACTTCTTCTAAATTGACGCTTCTGTTCTCTATGAAAGTGAAAACTTCCATCGTGGCAGCAAAGGATATGTAAGTGAATAACAAGTGAAAAATATAAATATAGTTCCAATGCGCTACTGTGAGTAGACCAAAGTGAAAAAATAGTGTAAAAGATATATATTTAAATGAATAAATATATATATAGGATACCCGGGGCAGCTATATCTAAAAGTGTTCACGTGACACAAAGAGGGATAAAATGGTAGAAAAGTGATAAGCGCTCCAGGTATGTGCAAAATGCAACCAAAGTGTATACATAAATGAATAAACGACTAACACGGAGATAAAGTGACCAAGCTCAAAAAGTGCAGTACGTGCCAATAAATGATAATAAAAAAGTATAAAATCTGATGTGATAATTAAAGAGGATATCCAGTCCTCTAAGAGTCCATAAGCTCTGTAGGACTAACACATAGATATATAAATAGCAATATACAGATGAGCAAAGTGTATATAGAACGATTTAAAGGCGAGTGAGCAAATAAATAAAAGTGCAACAGTGATGTAAATAGGACAGTCTATAGGTAGAGATGATGAGATGCATCCAAAGAAGATATCTATGTAGAAGGTGGCAGTGTAACAATCCTCATTAGTCTTGTAGTGCCCTTACCATAAAGGTGCTATATATGCGCACATATAGCACCTTTATGGTAAGGGCACTACAAGACTAATGAGGATTGTTACACTGCCACCTTCTACATAGATATCTTCTTTGGATGCATCTCATCATCTCTACCTATAGACTGTCCTATTTACATCACTGTTGCACTTTTATTTATTTGCTCACTCGCCTTTAAATCGTTCTATATACACTTTGCTCATCTGTATATTGCTATTTATATATCTATGTGTTAGTCCTACAGAGCTTATGGACTCTTAGAGGACTGGATATCCTCTTTAATTATCACATCAGATTTTATACTTTTTTATTATCATTTATTGGCACGTACTGCACTTTTTGAGCTTGGTCACTTTATCTCCGTGTTAGTCGTTTATTCATTTATGTATACACTTTGGTTGCATTTTGCACATACCTGGAGCGCTTATCACTTTTCTACCATTTTATCCCTCTTTGTGTCACGTGAACACTTTTAGATATAGCTGCCCCGGGTATCCTATATATATATTTATTCATTTAAATATATATCTTTTACACTATTTTTTCACTTTGGTCTACTCACAGTAGCGCATTGGAACTATATTTATATTTTTCACTTGTTATTCACTTACATATCCTTTGCTGCCACGATGGAAGTTTTCACTTTCATAGAGAACAGAAGCGTCAATTTAGAAGAAGTATTTAATACACGTAATATGACACTGAACACAGACCTAGATAGTCTCATTAGAAAACTGGGACATCTGATGGAGAAAAAGGTATCTTTGTGGTGGGACATACATACCTTCGACCAATATATAAAAGATAATATAGCACCTAGACGAGTGAGATGGGATATGCCACCCAATGATGGACTTGATGATAAAGAATCATTGGATGAATGGTTCGAGTTCTTTAATAATAGAAGTGTAGAGGGAGTTAAATTTTTGTTAAAAAGAAAACAGAAGAAATTAAGGACGGTACAACAGCAAATTGAAGATATAAAGACCAAACTGGACCCCTATAAAGAGTCCAGTGATTTTCAAAAACTCTCCACGTTACTAAACAAAAACCTAGTAACCAAAGATTTGGAGGTACAACAGCGTAAAATTAAAAAATTTCAAAGAGACGTGGCGGACTACAAAACCGATCGCGTTTTTAAATGGCAATTGAAAACAGAATCGGCTCAGTCTAATTCCACACAATCAACACCAGTTAAGGAAGTCAGAATCCAAGACCCTGCTGGACTACAAATGCGACCCCCACCAAGGTGGGAGGAACAAACAGGATATAGGGATAACATGAAACCACAGTATGAACAACATAATAGTGGGCAATATACATATCATACACCTAAAAAACAATGGAAAAAACCTTTTAAGAAGCCCAACAACAAAAAACCTTACAATAATGGTCAACATAATGAAAGAAATCCAAGAGACAATAGAGGTCCTCCCCCCCCAGCACAGGAACCATACGGAGGATACTATAGAGGACCCCCTCCATTACAAATGTATGACTATTATGGTAACCCAATTAGGGGACCCCCACAGATATCTGAATATTATGGAGGGTATACTAGAACCCCCACTGCAGTCCATAATAGATTTGAACCTCTTAGAGGACAACAAGACCAGCACTATGAAGATCCGAGACCAGGTCATGAATACCATCAACAAACAGCACCACGGTCCTCTTTTTTAGACAGGGAAAGGAGAGACCATTCCCCACGAAGATCGATGCAGGACCCCCACTGCTCTCCCAGGAGACGGACACAAGAAAACTCCGTAAGAGTAAGTCCAGAAATAAGAGGGGAAACAGAGCAGGAAAGGGACAACAAAAGAAAAAGAAAAGACGAGGAGAGAACGTGGTAAACCTAACCCCCACAGAACTGACACTTGAAGAGTTAGCAGTTTTGGATAGGGGGCTTAAACATGCACCGGTCAAAAACCTTAATAAATTTGACACCTATATTGGGATCCGTAAGTACATAAGAAAGCTCAATATGAAAAAATACTTTCTTAACGATAAATTTTCACATCCCACACAGCAGCCACCAAGTAACGATTTAATACATAGTACGCTGCGTAACAACTCTACCTTTAACCCACAAGTGTCGGACAACCATCATATAGAGGTTTTTAAAAAATTGGTCCTGGCAGACCTTGAAACACTTACAGTTAAAAAGAAATATGACCCGGCACACATCAAAAAAGGAATCAAATCCCTTACAGAAAGGAAAGATGTGGTCATCCGCCCCGCGGATAAAGGGGGAGCAATAGTCATTCAGACTAAAACACAATATTTGGGAGAAATAGATCGCCAATTATCTGATGAGGATACGTATATTAAATTACCAGGTAACCCCACTAATACATATAAAAAGGAATTGAAATTGGTGGTGAACCTAGGTGTCAAAAGAAACATCCTGAATAAAAAAGAGGCCAAATACCTTGTACCTGAATGTTGTAGAATTCCAGTAATCTATACAGTGCCAAAAATACACAAATCCAAAGACCAACCCCCTGGAAGGCCAATAGTTAATGGCATTGAGTCACTGACATCTAGAATGGGCCAATATATAGACTTCTTTATTCAACCACCAGTACAAAATACGCGTGCCTATTTAAAAGACACCAAACACATTCTACAACTCCTAGACAGTGTCCCTGTGGCAGAAGGCACCACCTTACTTGCCACAGCTGACGTCACGTCACTATACACTATAGTGGGCCATCATGATGCATGCCATGCTATCAAGTGGCTGTTACGCAAATATAGCAACATGATGTGCAAACAACGTAAGTACCTGACCAAATGCTTGGAGTTCTGCCTCAAGTTTAACTATTTCTGGCATAACCAGATCTACTACAAGCAGGCCATAGGCATAGCTATGGGCGCGAAATTCGCCCCTAGCATAGCCAATGCCTTTATGGCCCAATGGGAGGAATCAGCCATTTACGAGCATATGCCGGCAGAGCTAATCCTGTACAAACGTTATATAGATGATGTTATCATTCTATGGAATGGAAATAAAGCAAGTCTGGAGCATTTTATGGAAACTTTGAACAAAAATGAAAAAAACATTAAACTTGTGTGGAAAATAGACACCAAAGAGGTGGACTTTTTGGATTTGAATGTATCACTTGAAGGCAATAGAATCATTACCAAAACCTACTTTAAAACGGTTGACACTAATAGCTATTTGTCAGTCGAAAGCTGCCATCACAAACCCTGGCTTTACAACATCCCGAAAGGGCAACTAGTCAGACTAAAGAGAAATTGCACCAAGGAGGAAGACTATAACGAGCAGGCCCAATTTATCGGAAAAAGATTCGAGGATAAAGGATATGATATATCCTGGCTAAAGGAACAAGTAATTAATGTACAAAAATTGGACAGAAAACATATGCTGGAGAATAAGACGGCCAATAAAGTACCGCCAAATAATGGAGCACCAAGTCTTATACTAGACTACAATGTTCAGCATAAAGAAATCAATAAACTCATCCAACGGCACTGGCATGTGCTATTGGGAGATAAAGATCTGCAGACAATCCTCCCCAAGAAACCCAATATAATATATAAACGAGCTCCCACTTTAAGAGACCTATTGGTCAAATCGGTCATTGCCTCTCCTCCCAAACCAATGTTTTCCTTCTTCTCCGGAAAGGGATTCTACCCGTGCAGGAATTGCTTTGCGTGTAGACATTCAAAACCATTTCAAGGAAAACGATTAGACTTCAATGGCACTACGACAGGACAAACTTACCAAATAAGGGATTTCATTGGTTGTCACACTGAGGGCGTTATCTATGTGCTCCAATGCAGTTGTAATCTGCAATATGTGGGAAGGACTAAAAGAAAATTAAAATACAGAATGGAAGAGCATGTACGTAATATTACTAAGGGCTACCCCAAACATAGCGTGTCACGCCATTTTGCGAAAGTGCACAACCAGGATGCCACTATGCTCCAATTTTGGGGCATAGAAAAATACAAAGCATCTTGGAGAGGTAGCCATAAAATACGAGTCATTAGCCAAAAAGAATCACGCTGGATTCATACTTTAAACACACTCACTCCAGGAGGTATGAATGTGGATTTCGACCTGAATTGCTTTTTAAATAACTTCTAAATAATTTTTTAAATTTTTTTAAATGTTTCTTACTATTTTTATTTTTCATCTTTCTCTGACTTCAGTCATCACTTAATGTGAATGTATGTCATTATGATACTTAAATTGCCCTGATGGACTTGGGCTTGTGGGAGTATCGGTTGAGACAATTTTATATAGGTATACTCATGGATATTATTACTTTTTTATCAAGTAGATATACGGGTAGTACAGTCTCCTACTGATCCCATTTAGTGGAAACGTACCTGACCCTTCATCACTACTTTTACCACTTAACCCTTTAGCTAAGTCCTTTTGCACAACGAGACATAGTCCTTATGTGCAGAAATGTTAATTTAGCTATGGCTATATCCACTACCTAGGACCTCTGTCTCATCCACACCGCCACTTCCCATTCACTTAGTCCATTTTTAATACTATAAACCCAATAGTTGCATTTGCACCAACGAAGGCCAATGTCTGTCCATCGGCCCACTGAGGGTTAATAAACCACGACATTGATGCACTTACACTACGTCACTTATTGCGCTATTTGGCTTTAATTTTAACCTATCATGTTTAATATCCCTATTAACTATCTTTTTAATAAACACTGTGATCATACCAATCACCCCTTTTTTTAGAAGCTAACCTTTTAGCATTATAATTTTAATGTTTATTTTAACATGATATGTGTGTGTAATTATATATGACTGATTTTTCTTATTGCCCATCGCCATTTGCGATAAGATGTACCCTTTTAGTTTCCTCTGTAAATATTATTCCCAGTCTAACACTTGGATTACACATGAAACGTGATGATAATCATCAAACTAAGGTGTTCACCTTTACTGTAAGCCACGTCCCAATATCAGCACCCATGTAATACATTATGTCCATGAACATGGACTTCAAGAAAATGGATGACTGTTTACTTCCGGTTTGGGCGTATTTAGCCAGCGGCCCGACAGCCAATAGGAATCCCCTGATGAAGTCACGAGGTGCGTGACGTAACGCCGTAGGGAGCTGAGTCGAGACCGAGGATTATACTCACACAAGCCGGAGGCTATCAGACGCAAGGCGGCAACTTCAAAACGCCACGTCTGTACTTTGTTTTTACACGCTGTTTTTGCTATTTAAGCACTGTGTGTGCCACTCGCTTTTTTAACCCTAATAAATACCTGTGGATGCTTAATCCTACTACACCATTGGAGGCTATTTTCTTCTCTCCCCACCCCACTGTCTTATCCATTGAACAATATAATTGAGAGCACTATGGAGGTATGCAGCAGTTTCTAGACATTGGAAACAAGTGACCCTAGGAGAAAGGTGACCGGAGATCCGGAGGACATCGGGAGACACACGTCCAGGAGAGCCTAATTGAACACAGCTGCTGGAACAACATATACAGACTGTCCCCAGAACAGGAACGATCGTAGACCCGGAGGGATATCTCTATATGCGCACATATAGCACCTTTATGGTAAGGGCACTACAAGACTAATGAGGATTGTTACACTGCCACCTTCTACATAGATATCTTCTTTGGATGCATCTCATCATCTCTACCTATAGACTGTCCTATTTACATCACTGTTGCACTTTTATTTATTTGCTCACTCGCCTTTAAATCGTTCTATATACACTTTGCTCATCTGTATATTGCTATTTATATATCTATGTGTTAGTCCTACAGAGCTTATGGACTCTTAGAGGACTGGATATCCTCTTTAATTATCACATCAGATTTTATACTTTTTTATTATCATTTATTGGCACGTACTGCACTTTTTGAGCTTGGTCACTTTATCTCCGTGTTAGTCGTTTATTCATTTATGTATACACTTTGGTTGCATTTTGCACATACCTGGAGCGCTTATCACTTTTCTACCATTTTATCCCTCTTTGTGTCACGTGAACACTTTTAGATATAGCTGCCCCGGGTATCCTATATATATATTTATTCATTTAAATATATATCTTTTACACTATTTTTTCACTTTGGTCTACTCACAGTAGCGCATTGGAACTATATTTATATTTTTCACATGATAAAACTGTTGTGCTCTTTTACACGGCAGGAGTACAACTGAAAACTCAACAGAACTTTATCTTGTATCGTGTGCCAATTTGGAACAAAGGAAAGATGTTTTTTAATAATTTATGTGTTGTGAAATCTTTTCTTTTCTTAATTTGGATGTGGTCAAAAGCAGCTTCCTGTGCAAGAAGGAAACCTGTCTGAGTAGGCTACAGGCCGTAGTGTCACAAACGTGCTGATACCTGCAAGAAAAGTAAATACTGTCATTTGTAGATCCTATAGGGACACAGCTAATAAAAGGATCTGCACCTTTATTTAACTACCACTTTCTCTAAAGAGAGTCACTCCCTTGTTGGCTGAAATGCAAGGAAGCAGTGATAGAGGCACACTTTGCTGGTTTGCGCAATAAGTGAATGACTCCATAGGAGAAGATGAGTTGAGTTTAAAGAATACATCTGTATATAGTGAATTCTCTTTTGTGGTAAAATATCAGAGTGTTCCTCCATTCATTCGATCTTATTGTGTTTTTGTGTTAAGTTAAAGAAAAAGAGGATGCTCATGCAGATCCTGAAATCCAGCCTATGAAAGAAGATGATGGAACATTTGGTGAATACAGGTACAAGTCTACAACTGTAAACTCTACATTTTTGGTTTTATTTCTGAAATAAAATAAAAAAATCCTAGAAGCTTTTGAAGATGCCTTTAACAATCGGACAGGTTTTTATTTTATTTTCCAAAGTGTCTTAGAAAAATGACAGCTTGTCTTTCAATGACAACACTTCCACTTTTATTTGCATTTCATTGTTTAAATGAATAAGTAAAACAATCTGCTCTCTGACTAGTAGAGGCAGTTGTCTGTTGGCAGAGGTAACATTTTAAAGTGATTTTGTTGCAAATTCTAATAAGAGAATTAAAACAGGATCTACACTTATTGATGCACTTTGCATCAATCGGTTTTATAAATCAGCAGCTGGACTATATACTGTATGTTATAGGATCAGGAGCACAGAAGTATCTTCCAAACAAAACCCTTGTCATACAACTGATGAAGATATAATTCAGATAAGGCATGTCTTACCAGTTTCTTTGTACCTGAAATGTATATACCATCCCTAAATCCTCTCTCTAACCAAGTGAGATGAATTTAACTTAAAAATAATACATAACATTTTTTATCAGAATGTCGGATGCTTTCCGTTTCACTGACTTTATGTCAAATATGTTAGGAGGCTTTTTATAAAGGTAATTTGTTCAGTTCAAATACCTAGTTATGTGCTGTGGAATAGAGGTGGCCTGGCGGTTCGCTCCGTGGTCGGTTTGTAGCGAACTTTGCTTGTTCGCGGTTCGCCGCAACTTTACATTGAGAAGAACTTTGACCCATGACACATCCATCAGGTGGTACAGGACAGCCAATTGAGACATTTCAGCACATGGACATACCCCCTACCTTATAAATAGACCTGATCTGGTGGCCATTTTACATTCTGCTTTTTGTCAGTGTAGGGAGAGGTTGCTGTGTGGAGCAGGGACAGGCTGTATTGAAACAAATCGCAAGCTAATTTTTTCTGTTTTGCTGCTTTACCTCTTGCTACACACAGTGACAAACGATACTGGGAAAAAAGTTTTAGAACTGGTGTTATACATTCTGCTTTTTGTCAGTGTAGACAGAGGTTTCTGTGTGGAGCAGGGACAGACTGTAGTGACACAAATCGTTAGCAAATCGTCCACAAAAGTCCCTTTAAGGACTGGTATAGGTGTACTATTGTTTGGTGTGCAGTATATAGGGGTGTAATACACTTATAATATGACGCCAGTGCGAAACGTTGGCCATACTGATTTTTGTGGGCTTGCAGTGACTGTATGCACAGTTGAAAATAAAGACATCTCTTTTAAAGAAAATTTTGGAGTGCGGCTGTCCAGCTTTTGTTCTTTTGTTTTTTGCCATTACCGCATTGCCAGCACCCTGGTGGTTCAACAACCCCTGATCATCACGAGGCTCACCTGGAGCGGTGAGAATTCTGTCTGTGTGTCAAAACGACAGATTAAAGCCGGGTGTTATATAAAAATATATTTTCATATTAGTGTATTTGGGTACTGCAGAATTTTTTTTCTGTTTTGCTGCTTTAACTCTGCTACGCACAGTGACAAACGTTACTGGAAAAAAATTTGGTGCGATAAACCAGTGGCCCCCCCAAAATCACAGATTGAAGCGGGGTGTTATATACCTTCTTCCACATATACTGTGCTTCTCTAGAGACTTTTGTCACAGGGTCATTTAAAAAAATGACAGGCAGAGGAAGAGGCAGGCCCTTCCGCAGGGGTGATGGGGGTAGGGCAGGAGCACCAGGCCGGAGCCAAAGTGGGAAGTGGCACAAGGTGCATTCGATTACGTTAAAGGACGCACCAGACTTGGTTAAGTGGCTCACCACCACCATATACTCTCCGCTTGAGTCACAGGAATTATTTTCCGATCCATCAGAAGACATTTCCGATGCACAGCCATTATTGCCATTGGATCAGAAAGAGGAGGTAGCAACAGCCGCCACGCGGCAGTCTGACGACAGTATCCAGATCAGCCCAAGGAGGTTGGTCCCCGCTGCCTACTCCGAGATCTCTAATGTTAGTGGTGGGGAAGGTGACACTCGATAATGTGTCTACAGACGTCACGTGGGTGCCCGCAAGAGAGGAAGAGAAGGGGAGTTCAGAAGGAGAGATGGACCAGCAGATAGGAAGGAGAAGCAGGCTGAGCTTACATTGCACAGGGGGGACAAACCAGACTGCTAATGTATCAGGAGCGAGCCATCAACCATGTACGGTCACATCTGGCGCTGCCAGGATGCCGGCCCATGGCTCCGCAGTGTGGGCTTTTTTTAACGTGTCCGCTGCTGACAATAGTGTTGCCATCTGCAGCCTTTGCAGTCAACGCATAAGTCGCGGTAAGCCCAACATTTACCTAGGGACGACCGCCTTAAGAAGGCACCTGGCCTCTCATCACCGAACTTGGTCGTGCAGCGATTCGTTGGCAAATACCCTGGGGTTCAGGACGTCTTGCGGCAGGCCAGGAAAATCTCGGGCCATTTCAGAAGATCTTACACGGCCATGGCTCGCCTTGCTGACATTCAGTGGCGACACAACCTGCCCGTCAGACGTCTTATTTGTGACTGCCCGACGCGATGGAACTCAACATTGTATATGCTTGATAGGCTGCTCCAACAGAAACGTGCAGTTGACTACCCGAACGAACTCTGGGGCAGGACAGGTTCTGTGGAGCTTGTTTTTTTTCACCGCGCCAGTGGCTTCTCATGCGCGACTCATGCAGACTTCTGCGCCCATTTGAAGTCAAGTCAACAACGGGAGTCTGAAGAGGAGTCAGAGGAGGATGGTTCTGGGGCGGATGAGGTGGAGAAAGATGAGCATGCTTTAAACCTTTCTGGGATCCCTGGTGTTGTCCGTGGATGAGGGGAGGAGAACGAGGATGACATTATTCTGGATGATGAGCAGGAGCCAGGCCACTACACCGGTTCCAGTTTAGTGCAAATGGGGGCCTTCATGCTCCAGTGTTTTAAGAGGGACCCCTGTATAAAAAGCATAATGGGCAAGGACCAGTACTTGGTGGCAACGTACTTAGACCCCTGGTACAAACAAAAAATGGCGGAAATGTTAGCACCATCACAGAGGGCTATCAGAATGCAGCACTTCCAGGCCTTGCTTCGAGAAATGCTGCATTCTGCTTTTGCGTGCACTGGCAGAGGAATTTCCCCTCACAGAGAAACAGTTGCAGGTATAATCCAACAGCGCATGTGCAAGAAGAGGGCGGTTTGAAGATGTGTTGGTCACTAATGAGATCATTCTTTCAGCCGACCCATCGACAGCTGTCCTCCGGATCCAGCATCAAGGAAAGCCTAGACCGAAAGGGTTAACGGCCGATGTGGACACACTGAGAAGTGATGAACCCCTGGACTACTGGGTGGGCAGGCTTGACCTCTGGCCAGAGCTTGCACAATTTGCAATGGAACTGTTGGCTTGCCCCTCGTCCAGTGTCCTGTGCAAAAGGACGTTCAGCGCAGCAGGGGGGGTTGTGACCGATGAGCACACTCGCCTAGCTCACAACAGTGTTGACTACCTCACATTTCTAAAGATGAATGAGGCATGGATCTCAGAGGAATTCAACACATGTGACCAGTAGACCATGTTTGATTCAAATTGCTCATGACAGGCCACAAATATCCGCCACCACTCATAACAATTCATTGTCCCTGTCCTAGGTAAATACAGCGGCATTAAAAGGCCTTTTATGTTTGTTGAATGCCTAATTTTTGGGGCCTGCACTTATTTATCCTGTGAATGCCTAATGTACTGGCCGACACTTCTGTATCCGGTGAATAGCTTAATGTACCTCCAGCCACAGAATACAAAGTTGTTTGCTGTCAGGTGGATGCCTGTCGGATAATTGTTGGGGCCTGTAATGGCCGACACTTACTTCTGTATCTGGTTTTTCGCTTAATATTTCTGGTAGGTCAGTGTCCATGTTGTGGGACTATTTTTGCACAGCTAGTAAGTATTTTGTGGCTGCAAATATGACCTGCAGGTTTTTAATGTTCGCCTGCCATTAAAGTCAATGGGAACTTGCGGTTCGCGAACATTTTAGAAAGTTTGCGGTTAGCGTTCGGGAACCGCCCCGTCAGATGTTCGTCCATCACTACTGAGGAATATGCAAAAAGCTGAATTTTTCTTGCCATAACTGGATGTTGGCTTCACTTCATCCCTCACTTCACTTGGCATGTTAGGCTTGAGTCTCACCAGAAATGTGCATACTTATGTAGGTTGTTAATGATTTGAATCGCATAATAAAATGTAATGTAAAATCAGCATACCCAAAATGCAGTTTACATGAGTTCTCCACAACCCTTTGATGTGAACTGTGGGGATGGGCAAATCAGTTGATTAGAGAGCCTTTTTCACTGGCATAAATGTATCTATAGAATATACAATTCTAATTTGCTTGAATGTAATTAGTATTATTTTAGTATCACATAGTAAGTCGGGCCCAGTATCCCCTCACTTCACACTCTAGTAAATCAGACACCATGGGGTTGATTTACTAAGGGCAAATAGGCTGTTCCGTTTGCAAGGGAGTTGTCCTTTAGCTTAGTGAATGAGGTGAAGCTCTGCTGACTTCCATCATGTGCAAGCAAAAACATTTTTTTTCCTTGCTTGTGATTAGGGATTTGTTGCTAATTGAATTTCCAGCACATTTATTAAGCTCTAGGGAAAATTCCCTTGAAGAATGCAAATTCACTGTCTATTTTTTCTTTAGTAAATCAACCCCCATAACTTTATAACATAAATTGTTTATTATGATGTTTGGGTAATATTTAGAGTTTTTCGGACTATTGTGCTTTACTTAAATGCCTAAATCATCATATAAAAATAGTTTGAAATCAGGCTTTCTAATTTCATGTGCAAATAATGATTTATATTCCTTAGGTGATTTGTATTTATTTTCTTTATTTTTGCTATGGCATATATAGGTTAATTGAAAGGTAGGAGTTGTTTGCAAAAATGTATATAAAGCTTGAATTTATCCTATGACTTTCCTTGTTTAGAGTGATAAACGTTTGATATAGCATTTACAAATGTTTATTATGCTCTGAAAATCTTACATGTTTACAGTATCAGTGAGATGCATAGATTGTACTTCTGAGTATTAAAGTACATTAAGTAATAGTTGTCTTTCCTCTATCTCTCCTACTATGATCATGTTTATATAAGAAAGTATATAGATGACTACTATACTGCACTGACAAGAATCACAAATATGCTGTAGTCAATCGCAAATCATGTGGTGTTTTAAATGTTGCTATAGTTTAAAAAAAAAAGGATTATGTGCAACAAGCAAGTTTCTGCCATGTGTGTATTACTAATAAGTGTCATATGATATTATTATATGTTTATGCTCAAGTTATGCTTCTTTTATCTATCAGCGATGCTGAAGACCAAAAACCGCTTAAAAAGGGAAGCCGGACTCCGTCAGATAGAACGGTGAAAAAAGATGACAGCGATGACAGTTTAGTTGACTACGGGGAAGGAGTAAATGGTCAGTTCAATGAAGATGGCTCCTTTATAGGACAATACAGTGGTAAAAAAGAAAAAGAGCCTGTAGAAGGCAATGAAAGTTCAGAAGCTCCATCTCCGGTGAACGCTATGAACTCCTTTGTGTAGACATTTCCACCTGGTCACATTCTCTTTTGCAGACTGCCATGTTTCATTCAGTGCACTCAGTTATCATTCAGTGGTTATATGGAAACACTATGTAGAGGCATATTCATACATTGAACAATACAATCAAAACACAAACTGTTGTAAGTGATACTGGATGTCAGTGTGACAGTAAAATGTCATCATCTTGTTCAAAGCGTAATTGTTTTCTACAGTGTGCAGGAACTGACACCGAATCTACAATGTAGCAAGATGAAAGAAGCCTAAAATCATCTTTCCTTTATGAAAACTGTAAATGCATGAAATGGTACACATTTCAAATACAAACTAGTGTATGTATGCCATGGTATGGTCCTTTGTTATGCAGTCCTTGCTCTGACACCTGGGTATAGAGTCCGTTTCCTTTGTCAGTATTATAGTAGTGTTACAGTGTGTAAAACTTCAATGTCTATATAGACATTGCTGGTGAAATTGGTGAATTTATTGTATAATATATACCATGTCTTTATAAAAGACTAGAACATATATATATGATGGCTAAATAATTTAAGTATGACACTTGCATTTGCTGATGCTTACTCCAACCCAAATATAATCTTTCTGCGCCCATTATTTTATCGCCTTTAACGTATAAAGTATTACACATTGTATTTTGTACACCATGTTATCAATCAGGTTATTTAGAATGAACAAGTGATATGCTTTGCAATGCATTCTGGGATTTGTATTTTTCAGTCACTGATGGGACATTGGAATGCCATGATCAGCATTACGAACCTGCAAGCATACTGTTCAGTGCCTTTATTTGAGATGCATTCCATGGTGCACTGCTTGGCTGGATAAAAGAGCAAAGTTTGACTAGTGAACTACAGTATTTTGATTGCCAAAAATGTAAATTGTGTAAATTATAAAAAAAAATATGATAAATGTTATACTGAAATGGAGAGTAATCTTCTGTATTGTAAATTGCTGCAGATCCACTGTTTACTGGTATTTCTATGAATGGCAAAGAGTGCATAGCACAAACACTAATCACACTTAGAACTGAAAGCACAGCATACACCGAAATCCCTACATTCTTTACACATAAAACTGGAGGACATATCCACCAGTTCCTTAGAAGGTGTTTCAGAAAACCTTCAACTTGCAGAAAAACATTAATTAGATTCCTAAATTAATGATAAGAAAATGGAATGCAATAGAGAAAGCTGCTAACAAAGATTAGTAGAGGCGGATATTGGGCATCCGCTATGAAAACCGTTACTTTGAGTAAGTCAACTTTTCCAATACTGTGGTTTAGCTTCATAAAAAATTATATATATAACAGCCTATGGTTGAAGCAATGCTCAGTTTCATTTGCCAATAAATTGCTTTTTCATAACTTGCATCAAGTTTAATTTTAAGTAAGCTTTTGTATGTAGATATTTTGTTCAATTTGTAAATATACAGAAAGATTAGATGCTTTATGCTTCTAGATGTTACAAAGATATAAAGCAGAGGTATGTTGTACTGGGTAAGATAAGAAAAAAAGATATAGCTTATGGAGTGCATGGTATTTTTAAGACATCCACTGAAATGCATTTATTTTGCTGTGAAAACAACATAGTGAACTATTGTACTTACTGCAGACTTCTTGAACTTGTGCCCGTATGTTATATATTGTCATTCCTTCTTTTAGTAATGATAGGAATAAAGCACAAGTTTGGCAGCTGTGTACCCACACTCCTAGTTTTTCCTTCACTTCATGTACATTCTGTAACCCATCCACCTCTACAGCACAACATGTTATTGTGTGTTGATCGGACCTGAAGAATTAAAAAGAATTTATACAGATCAAACATTAAAGCACAATGGCACAGAATCTTGGGATAGAAAAGCTTACCAGTGGCTGTGATGGTCGTTTATCAAGGGAAAAATCACTGTGACATAATTCTGTGTTGTGTCAATTTATATTGCAAAAAAAAAAAAAAATGCTTCAACTTAGACACGGTAATTTGTCTACATTCATGAAGGAAGTATTTGTCTTCATATTGTGACCCCATTGTGCTTTATAATTGACACAAGAGAGCATGAGAATTGTGCCTTAGTCCTTGATCAATGACCTCCAGACAAGTAACACATGCTAACACAAAATATGCATGTTCTGTTTCATCCACAGACTCTCTTGTGTAAAAATAAAAATTTTGTATGATAATAAATGTGTTCCAATTTATTAACTGTATGTGTCAGTAATTTCAATGTGCATTTCTTAAACATATGTGAGACATTACAGAATGGGCGCTAAGTAATGCACGACAAATGTATCATATTTCACCTTTTTTTTTCGTGTAGCAGACAGACCGATAATAAAATGACTATGGATTCCTGCATTTGCATTTTTCTACTGTACATGCTTTGAATACATGCATTCATTTATTTATTTACATTGCATTAGTCCATCCTTCATTAGCTAAAAATGCAAACTTTCTTGTGAACGTCTTGCTGCTATTGCTGTTTTGCTTCTACATTTACAGTTGATCTAAAGGCAAAACTTTTATCATTTTGATAGCATAATTGAGGGTTATAACCCCTATCATCTGCACTATTAAGAAGGTTTTTCCTTCGCTTCCTGTCCAATAGCAAAAACAGGAAGTGACAGGAAATCCCTCCAAAGTGAGGGAATGTCTGGTTGTGACAGTTTCATCAGAACTAGTTTCCATTTTGAAAGATGTCCCCTCTGTTCTTGTTCTCGTGACAACACAGAATTTGGGATTGCACTTTCAATCTTGGAAACCGTATAGAGGACAAATAGAGAGGATGAATCTCCCTAACGAGGGTACAGACCTCAATAACAACATGGCAGGTGTTCTAATCCCTCGCCATTCTATCCAAAACTAAAATAAAGTTTTGCTTATAATTATGCTTTAATTTTGCAAATAAGATAAAACTACAGATTTATTACTGTAGTTGTACATTTTATAGTACAAATGTATCAATACATGTGTAAAAGCAGTGTATTTAGAAGCATTATTTTTAGTTCCTGAATATCAGTTAAGGAAAAGTACTTTTGACCAGGAATGTATCATCCGTCCGAAACAGAATCCGTAAAAATTAAGTAGCGCAGTATATTTTGTCTCAGATACTACAAAAGTGGTGTGTCAGGATAGTGAATATTTAATCTATGATTTGTATTGCTTTTTCATATTTTTTTTTTCCTTTATTGATTTTTTTTTTTTTAGCAACATAAAGTATAATTAAGGGAAAACAAACAAATAGAAGAGAGCATATCCAATTTTTTTGAAACAGTATGGATCAGCAAAAAAAAATATATATTTTATTCTGAGTAGTAGGGTTCACTGCAATCCTTATAATAAAAGCACTGTGGTTTCTCCAAGTGGACCACTGTGCCCAAAAGGACTGTTGCTTACCATTTTTGATGGCAAACTTTAATTCAAATTGTGTTTGCATGTTTAAATTAAACACAAAGGACATGAACTCAGGAGGGTCCTTCTGTTTCCAAGCTGCTGGCACCAACCTTCTGGCAGTGATTCTACAATGAGTAATAAAGGACCTGTGTTGTGAAGGCCGCTGCTTGTTGTTTAGCAACAGTCATAGTTGGGTTAATTGGGCGTCTGTATCAGATCAGAAATAGAGATGACAGTGTCCCAGAATTTTGAAACTTTAAAATAAGCCCACCAAACATGTAGAAGGCTACCAGTGTCCCCGTAATCTCCCCAACATGTACTGTATGTGAAGCAGAGGGGAAGATTTTGGCTAAGTGAGCAGAGGTATAGTACCATCAGTGTGCTAATTTAAGCAAAGTTTCTCAGTGAGTGACAACTTTCAGCAATCGTATAGCCTGTGCCCATTGGACTGGCTAAAATGACTGAGATAAGTTCACTTCCCTATGTAGCATAGACCGTGTTTGTCCAGCAAGGAGTTGTGAATAATAATGCAGTACATGTAAGAGATGCCTTTCCTAAGTGTAGTTTGGTCTTTGTATAATTTGAGGATTGCTGAAGGAATCAATCTGTCTGTCCCATGGCAGGGAATTCAAAATGTGTCTGAGATGCAGATATTTAAAAAAGTCTCTGGTAGGAAGGCCAAAATGATTTTTGTTGCTTTTATTAAAGCATTACTAAAGCCTAATAGCCTATACAAATTAATATAGAACAGAGGTTTAAACCATTTTTTGCCATACAGTGCAGAAAGACTCATATTTCTACTTGTGTACAGCCGCATCATATATCCATGTCACTTAAAAGATCTTCTGGTCAAGGGCCACTCATTGCAAAGCTACCTTCAGTCACCTGATTACAGTATTTAGGACTTCAAGACCCATTGGTTATAAGATTAGTCAAACACATAAAAATGTAGTCCTGTTATTAAGAGCATGCATGCAAGGTTAGCACAGTAGGACCAGGTGTGGGGAAGAAACACCCTACAACCGAAAGACATAGCCAACAAAGAGGGGAGATCATAGAAGTGCAGGAAAGGTAAGGTTAGATACAGAAAGAGGGCCAGGAAGTGTGAGCACTGGCAGCCATAAACATGCTTCATGGTCATCAGGTCCTGGGGCCATGATGTTTCCTATGTTTACTTCAGTATAAAACAGTTGCAGAACAGTGCTCACACTGTAGGATGTTCAGAGTGCTGTTGAAAATAGCCAATGCTTTTTGCGACTGGGGAAGAGACTGCAATTGTTACATGACTGCAACTCTACAGCTACTTTTAAGGTAAGGAAAAAATATTGATAATTATTGATTCAGGATATTTATCCAAATCCACAGTTTTTTTATCCATATCCTGTAATCAGATGACAATGCTGTTCCTTCTGAAGTGAAAATCGCAGAGCAACTTCGCCCTGATCTTAGCTGAACATATAGTTTTAAACTTACTTTAATTAAAACACAAATGAAAGCCTATCTCTAGCTAATACATTTTATGCAGTTTGTGCAACATTATTATAGGTACTTAGGGCCAGATTCACAAAGCACTTACGCCGACGTATCTAGTGATGCGCGGCGTAATTGAAAAATGCGCCGCGCGTATTTTTGCGCCTGATCCTCAAAACGAAATACGCCTGAAAACCATTTTTTTCCGTCCTACCTAAAACAATTACACCGGCGCTTCTTCGAGCGCAAAATACGCTAGACACACCATTGTTTTGCTAGGCAAAGATGCAAATGAGGGAGATAAGGCGATCCACAAAATTAAGTGTGTGCGGCGTAGGCTACGCCCTGTACGCATCTGTTAGTTTCCCAGAGTAAAGTTACACTTTATAAAAGGTGCCTTAACTTTGCTTCAGCCGTGTAAAGGTCAGCTAAAGCAACACCATTAAGGAAGAGCTGAGCACACACACTTTCCGGACTACAATCTGTATGCCACCATGCCAGGGGCATCCATGCTCATAACTATACTAGTGACTTTTGTAACCGAGGGTACCCCCTCTTCTGAGGGAACAGGGAACAGCAGTCAGGAGACGCCTCGCAGAATGCATCTTTGCACAGTAAGCACACACATTAATCATGGCACAATGAGAATGCATGCATGCACACCCACTGTAGTCCCTAGCACAGACACATCACATGCACATCTAATTGGATTGGACCCTAGAAAACCACATGGTATTAGGGAGCAGCGACGCCACGCCACGGCTCCAATTATGTCACTGTGCATTTATACTGTTATACCTGAAGGGTTTCACATGTACTGGCACTTTAAGGCTGGCTCCACCCAAGAGTGATGACAAGGGTCAAGGGGCATAGTAGCCATCTTAGAGAGACCACATGTAGAAAGCAGAGATATGTAATGTCCTGAGATGCATGTTGCAGTGTACAGCTGTACTGAATAAACATCCATTGTTCCAGCCCAGAGTCTTGTGTCTCTCACAACACAGAGGATATAACAGTGGCGACGAGAATGGGATTTACAAAGTGTCTATCAGTCTGAGAGAGAGACAAAGACATTGTGGATTGTCACCTGGATAAAAGCAATCACAGATCCCAGCAGGAAAATGTCATTAATCGGGACATTAAGTGAGTTTGATGGAGAACAGACATCCTGGAGTTCCTGGGTTGAGAGACTGGAACAGTATTTCAGTGCAAATGACATCCCAGACAACAGGCAAGTAGCAGTGTTTCTGACAGTGGTTGGGGCCAAGACATATGACACTCTGAGGGATCTGCTTTCCCCTGTAAAACCAGCAGCTAAGACATTGGCAGAGCTGCTGACACTGCTAGAGGATCACTTCCAGCCTAAACCACTAGAAATTGCAGAAAGATTTCGCTTCTATCAGAGGCAGCAGCAGACAGGTGAAGAGATTAAAGTTTATGTGCTCGCCCTTCGCAGACTAGCCTCTACCTGTTCTTTTGGGGACTACCTACCTACTGCACTGAGAGATAAGTTTGTCATGGGACTGAATTGTGAGTCGACCCAAAAGAGACTGTTAACAGAGAAAGACCTTACCCTTACAAAGGCAATTGAGATAGCTTCAGTGATGGAAATGGCTGTGAAAGATACAGAGGAATTGAACCCCCAGAGCAGAAGGGAAGAGGTGAAGCAGGAAGTTTTCAGGACAGCAGTCAAGCCAACTGCTGCAAACTGGAAATACAGACCCCCACCAAGCCGGGAGTCAGCTTGCTACCGTTGTGGGAATACAGACCATGATTACAAAGTCTGCCGGTTTAAGGATCAGACCTGTCATAATTGCGGTAGGACCGGCCATCTGAAACGAGTTTGCCGTAGCAAGAAGGTGCAAGATAAACAACCTATGAACCCCAAGACAAAGACATATATGGTGGGAAGATATACATCATCATCTGAGTCAGAGGATGAGCAAGTGCTCCACAGGTTAGACATACATCATATGCATTCAGCACCCTCCGCAATGACTGTAGATGTAACCGTTGAGGGAAAGAAACTCAAGATGGATGTAGACACAGGAGCAGCAGTTTCAGTTATCACCCAGAAACAATGGAGACAACTTCAGACCCGAAAAACTGTCCGCCCAACACCAATCAAACTGCAGACATACTCAAAGCAGATACTCCACCCACTGGGTTACGCAAAAGTAAAGGTTTTGTACAAGGGTCAGACAAAGAGACTGCCATTATATATCCTAGAAAATGGGGGACCCCCTCTCTTTGGGAGAGACTGGATTGCTCACTTTGGGATGCCAGACATCACCATAAGTCCCTGTAACACCGTTACCATTCCATTAGGAGATAATGAGGGATGGGTGGTGTCCCTGAAGCAGCGGTTCCCAAAGATTTTTGATGACCAGTTGGGAAAAATAAAGCATGACTGTGTGAGACTCAAGCTGAAACCCAACGCTCAGCCTAAGTTCTTCAAAGCTCGGACAGTACCTTTCGCACTCCGAGCAGGTGTGGAAGCAGAACTAAGTCGGCTGGAGGAACAAGGTGTCATCTCAAAGGTAGAGCACAGCGAGTGGGCATCACCAGTTGTACCGGTAAAGAAATCGAATGGGGACTTGCGCATTTGTGGCGATTTCCTCATGGCACTGAACTCTCAACTGGAAATAGACCAGTATCCCCTACCCAGAGTAGATGACATTTTTGCCTCTCTTGCAGGAGGTCAAAAGTTCACCAAGCTTGATCTCAAACAAGCATATTTACAGTTTGAGGTCCATCCTTCTTCCCGCAAGTTTCTGACCATCAACACCTACAAGGGACTGTATCAATATAATCGGATGGTGTTTGGGGTAGCCTCTGCCCCAGCCATTTGGCAACGAAAAATGGACGAGATTTTGGCGGACATTCCTTTCACTCAGTGCCTGCTAGATGACATGCTCATTACAGGACGGACCGACCAGGAACACAAGCAGAATGTGGAGCTTGTGTTGGCGAGACTCCAAGAACAGGGTCTGAAAGTGAACTTAGCAAAATGCCAATTCATGGTGCCTAAATTGGAGTTTTGTGGCCACCTTGTGGATGCAGAAGGTATACACACCACGGAAGCCAAGGTTGATGCTTTAGTCAAAGCTCCAGCCCCAACCAACGTCCAGCAGCTGCGATCATACCTTGGCTTGCTGAACTATTACCACAAATTCCTGCCAGATCTGGCACACACCTTGTTTCCGTTGAACAAGCTTTTGGAGAAACACTCCAGATGGGACTGGTCGGCTGCATGCCAACGTGCTTTTGAAGTTTCTAAGCGGAAGCTGTTGGCGTCACGCATGCTCGTGCACTATGACCTCCAGAAGCCTCTCACCTTGGCTTGTGATGCCTCACCCTATGGTCTGGGGGCGGTACTATCTCACATCTTACCAGATGGGTCAGAAAAACCAGTGGCATTTGCCTCCAGGTCTTTGACAAAAGCAGAAAGCAATTACTCACACATTGACAAAGAGGCTCTTGCGCTGATATGGGCAATTAAGAAGTTTCATCTTTACCTGTATGGTAGGAAATTCACCATACTGACGGACCATAAACCACTCCTTCAGATCTTTAGTCCTGACAAAGGCATCTCCCAGACTACTGCGGCCCGCCTCCAACGCTATGCCCTATTCTTGGGGGCATACAGCTACAAAATTCAGTATCGTGGTCATGATGCCAATGCTAATGCGGACGCTATGTCCCGACTGACAGGGAGGTCCATGGACTCTTCTCCACCGGTCAAGAGTTGTCGTTACACCAGCCTGTCCTTCTTGTCTTCTGGGGAGATAGCAGCCCATACAACCAAGGATACCTTTCTGAAAACCATACTCTCCTGGGTACGTTCCGGTTGGCCTGCAACTGTCACACAGGAGTATGAACCTTATTTCCGTAGGCGTATGGAATTAACTGTGGCTGGCAACTGTGTTTTATGGGGAGACCGAGTGATCATTCCACAGACCCTCCGGAGACACATTCTGGACTTGCTACATACTGGTCATCCCGGGAGCACACGTATGAAACAAAAGGCCAGAGGCTATGTGTGGTGGCCAAACCTAGACTCAGATATCACAACATATGTGAATGCTTGTGCTGGATGTGCACAAACGGCAAGAGACCCTCCTCGAGGGTGCGTCCAGCCCTGGACTTGACCCACGGTTCCTTGGTTTCGCCTACACTTGGACTTTGCAGGCCCGATCAGAGGACACACCTTCTTGATCATAGTGGACGCCCATTCAAAGTGGCCTGAGGTCATTCCTGTTACTCAGCCAACGACTAAGGCAACGGTTTCCATACTGTTACATCTCGCTGCTACGTTTGGATACCCCAGAGAAATCATCACAGACAACGGTGCACAATTCACCAGTCAGGAGTTTCAGCATTTCCTGACTGCCCACAACATCAAGCACAAGTTGACCGCACCTTACCACCCGGCTACAAATGGTCAAGCAGAGCGGTTTGTGCAGACTTTTAAACGCTATTTCAAAGCTACAGTGGCTGCAAGTAAACAACAGTCCCTGTCACCCCAGCAGCTGGACTCCTTCCTTTCTGCTTACAGAAACACACCACATGCAACCACTGGGAAAACTCCAGCAGAACTCCTTCTGGGGCGGCAGCCATGGACTGTTTTGGATATGCTCCGCCCTCAAACAGTCCAGGAACATGTACTACGGTCCCAAGACAAGATGGTCAAACACAATGAGCTCCCCCGATTCACAGCCCAACAAAAGGTATGGGCCCGATCTTATGGGGCTTCCAACACCCGTTGGCTTCCTGCTGTCATTGCAGAGACCTTGGGACCCAAGATGTTCAAGGTACGCCTGGAAGATGGTTCCATTTGCAGACGTCATGTGGACCAACTGTGTCCTCGTTCTCAACTGCCCGAATCCCTGATGCCGGCTGAACCACCAGTGTCTCAAGGATCTGCTCCCAGCGAATCAGGATGCACAGAGACTGATGATTGTGGGGACTCTGAACTTTTGAACTCAGCTCCAACAGAGCCCTCCAGCTCTGGTCCGGAGGTCTGTTTACCCTCTGAGCTGGGGGATCCCTTCTTGGCCCCGCCGGTACCCATTCCGGCCAGCCCTGTTTCCTCCGGTCCCGAATCGCTGGATGCCCGGCCTCAACGACACTGTCGCCCTCCTGACCGGTTTCAGTTGCAAGAGCGGGTACGAGACTTTCGACGGGGCCGACGAAAGTGATCCGATGACATATTAACCCCGCAACGGTTCCTGGAAGCTTGAAGTCCCATAATTCTCCTGTGTTTGGAGGACTGTTATTGGACAGTTAGCAGTTAATGTTTTGTGCCTGTTATTGTTTTGTTGTGTTTTTTTTTTGTTTTTTTTAGGGATGGATGGAAGGTGTTATACCTGAAGGGTTTCACATGTACTGGCACTTTAAGGCTGGCTCCACCCAAGAGTGATGACAAGGGTCAAGGGGCATAGTAGCCATCTTAGAGAGACCACATGTAGAAAGCAGAGATATGTAATGTCCTGAGATGCATGTTGCAGTGTACAGCTGTACTGAATAAACATCCATTGTTCCAGCCCAGAGTCTTGTGTCTCTCACAACACAGAGGATATAACACATACACCATTCACATGGACCTGGGATCACTTCTCCCTGGTCCTGGGGATCCCTAATCCACCCAAACTGAGGGTGACACCCTTTTTCACCAGGAATGTCACCCCCACATTCATACATCATTCACACACAAAAAATAAATCAGAATCACAATAAAAAAAAAAGTACACCCAAAATCTCAATGGCGGCGGCGTGAGCTACGCCTGGGCCGGCCACGGGCCCTCAGGGGAGACTCATGGGGGGGAGGCAGGGGAAGGAGGAGCCTCATGGGGGGGAAGCACGGGAAGTAGGAGCCTCATGGGGGGGAAGCACGGGAAGGAGGAGCCTCACCGGGTGGCTGCTGGCCTGCCCTCCAAGGCCACTGCGATCCTGGTCAGGCCCAGAGTGAGGGCTGCTGTGTTGGCCTGGAGAGCCTGGGTGTTGTCCTGGACAGCCTGGGTCAGGGCAGTCACCTAAAGGGCCATGCCTGTTGTGGCAGCCTGCAGCTCACTGAAACAGTTGATGAATGCGACAGTATTTGTGCCCACGTCACTGACTGACTCCTTGATGGCGGCCAGGCTCTCCTCCATCTGGGCCAAAGTCCGGCTGACCTGACCCAGATGTTGTGTCTGCCGGGCCTGGTCCCTCTGCAGATTTGCAGGCAGGAACTCGGCCACCCCCCTGGTCTTCTGGGTGGCCTTCCTGCCTGCAGTTGAGGCTTGTGGCCTGGGAGGAGGGGAGCCCCCTGGGGGGGGCCTGTTAGGGGAGGAGTGGGAGGGACTACCCCTGATGGTGGCCTGACTGCCTCCAGCTGAGGCTTGTGGCCTGGGAGGAGGGGAGCCCCCTGGGGGGGCAGCCCTGTTGGGGGAGGAGTGGGAAGGACTACCCCTGATGGTGGCCTGACTGCTGTCAGGCGCAAGGGAATCCTCATCCCAACACAACATCACTTCTCGGGCAATGTCCATCTGGTCATCCTCAACCTCCCCCCCCTGAACCTCCTCATGAGGGGAGTTGTGGCCACTCCCCTGCCCTGGGGACTCCGAACTTTCTTGGGGCTCCTCAGCAGCTTGTTGTCCTGGGGGTGGTGCAGCCTGGCCTGATGGCCCAGCAATCTCCTGGCCATCTGTGGAGGACACAAAACATACACAGGTTGGAGGATCCACACACTTGGCACATATTCCCTTCCCCCACCCACACATGCTACTCACCAGATGGAAATAAAAAAAAACGTACCTGTCCTCACAGGATCATCAGATTCAAAGCCAGGCAGGCCCACCACTTGCTGGCTGTGAAAGCAACGGGCCACTGCAAGTTCCTCCTCAGTCCACCTTACGTTGCAAGGTGGACCTACTTCAGTGCCCCTGGCATGGGCTGCTTGCTTGGCCATCTTCTCACGGACCAAACTCCTAAGATCGTTGATCTTCTTCTAAATCCCACTGGGGGTCCTCGTCTCCCCCCCCTCCGCATTGATCCGATCAGTTATCTGCTGAATGATCTCCCTCTTCCTGGCCGGGGTGACGTCCCGGCTGTCAGGGCCATGCAAAAATCGCCCAAATTGGGTGATAGCCCTGGCCAGCAAGTGCTTCTCTCGCACCGAGAAGTTTAATTTCCTTCTCTTAGGTGCCATCTCACAACACAGCACTCAGCAACAGACACAAAATTCAAACAGAACAAACAAACACAGAAACACACAGAACAGACAGCCAAAAAGACACAGAACAGACAGCCAAAAAGACACAGAACAGACAGCCAAAAAGACACAGAACAGACACACACACAAATCAGACATAAAAAAAAAAACACAAGCAGACAGCTAATACAAATTCAAACAAAAAACAGAAGAAACAGACACAAAAAACACTCAGAAAATACACACAGCTTCTACAACCTCCTACTACAATAAATCTTTAATATAACACTACACTCACCAACAAACAGCCACAGACAACAGAGCAAAAGACACTTGCTTTAGGAAGGGAAACACAGGGATGTACTTTTGCAAGGGAAGTGCGTTTGTCTGGGGCTATTTAAGCACAGGGCGATTCTCAAACTAAGTATGCTTGGCCTTTTTCCTATCTCACTGATTGCGCCGAGCCGAGTTCTGCACATGCCCAGTGAGGTGCAGATTCGTGCGCGCATGCGCAGTACGGCCGGCCCTTCATTTGCATGGGGTCACGGCTCATTTCAATGGAGCACGCCCACTTCCTTCCCACTTGCAATAACCCCACCTTACGCCTCTGTATTTACGTCGCGCTGGCGCAAATTTGGGCGCAAATGCGCCGTGGATACGGCACTTACGTCACAAAATTAAGGCGCCGTAACTTAAATGATATACGTTTGGAGTAACTTAATTTGCGCCGCTCTGTGAATCTGGCCCTTAGATAGTACTGTCAATTTATACAGTGCTTTGCTTATACTTTTGCGGTACAGTTTGTCATGAATCTGCAGTAAGGTTTGTGTCTGTCTGTCTGCTTACCTCTCTGCAGTGTTCAGCTTAGAGACCGATCGCCGTTCATCTCTGTGTACTTAAGTAATCTTTCCTCAAGCATGGCTCCACCCCAACAGGAAACACTATATTAACCTGTGCACTGCAAACCAAACCTTGCCCATCAATGTTTGTGATAGGCGTTCCTGTGTCATTTGTGCCGTGCACTCTTTGTTTTTTCCATGTACCGACTTGGCTTCCTCCCGACCATCTCTACCGGCCTGTTATCCCAACCTTCGCCTTGTCTTGACCATCCCTGTCTGCTTGTCCTGCCTACCGACCATTCCTCTTTGCCTTGTGCTGCTGCTTCCTCTCCATCTTCCAGAGCCAGCCGTGAGGTGAGTGTGAGCTGGGAGACCCTATGGGCCGTGACCTGGAGTCCGCTGCAGCGTAGTCCATCCATCAAAGGTTTTGGTGTAAACCTGCTGGCTCTTAGACCCTGTCCCCCGGGGAATATTACACTGTAACTCCCTGTTCAGGACCGTAGCTGCTTCCCAGAACCCTCAATCCTTGGGTCCACAACCTTCACAGGGTGTTCCTGGTCCCTTGGACCGCAAGGGGCCTGACACAGTTGCCTTTTTACAGGAAGTGGGAAAAAAATACTTAAATCATTTTTGATACTTTTGGATGGGCACACATGTTTATGTCCATGGACTCAAATTTGGTGACAGTTTTTGAAAGTTTGTGAAATAAGGAAATGTATGTGATTTTAATGTAGCAATCCATTGTCTTTTTATTAGGGTGGATTCACACATTTCCCTTGTGGAAAGACGCCATGCAGTAATACTTCGGTAAATGTACAGGTACATCTCCAAAATTTGAATATCAGCAAAAAGTAAATTTATTTTAGTAACTCAATTCAAAAAGTTAATCTCATATATTATATATATATTCATTACACTCAGGCCTCGTACACACGACCGAGGAACTCGTCGGAAAAGACACATCGTTTTCCTCAATGAGTTCCTTGTTAGGCTTGTTGAGAAACTCGACAAGCTTTCTTTGCGTACACACGGTCAAGACCAAATCTCCTCCTTCTCAAACGCCGTGACGTACAACACATACGACGGCAGGGGTTCGATTCCACTGGCACAACCCTTGGGGCTGCTTTTGCTAATCTCATGTTACTGCGTGTTAAGTAAAAGTTTGGTAGGAGACGATTTGCACTTTTCAGTCTGTTACAGCATGACAAATGCGCTATCTCCATTACAAACGCTAATTTTACCAAAGGTGCGCTCCCGTCTCATACTTTATTCTAAGCATGCGCGTTTTTTTTTAGCATACACGCTATCGTGTTTCTCGTCGAAAACCAGCCCGACGAGGAAATTGAGACTCCCGTCGAGGAAAAAGAGAACTTGTTCTCTTTTTTCCTCATCGAGTTCCTCGACAGTTTCCTCGATGAAAAACATACACACGACCCGTTTCCTCGGCAAAAAAGCTCTGCCACCAAGTTTCTTGATGGATTCTGTTGAGAAAAACGGTTGTGTGTACGAGGCCTCAGAGAAATATATTTCAAGCATTTACTTCTTTTCATTTTGATGATTATGGCTTTACAGCTACGGGGGAAGCATGAAGTGCTCTAGAATTTCCTGGTAGAGGGCTGCACTGACTATGGACTTGATAAAACACAATGGACCAACACCAGCAGATTACATGATTTCCCAAATCATCACTAAATTTGAAAAAACTTCACACTTGGCCTCATGCAACTTGGATCCTGTGCCTCTCCACTCTTCCTCCAGACTCTGGGACCTTGATTTCCAAATGAAATGCAAAATTTACTTTCATCCGAAAAGAGGACTTTGGATGCATCTGACGTAGTCTCAGGTTCAGGAGTGGCTTGACACAAGGAATGCGACAGTTGTAGCTCATGTCCTGGATACATCTGTGGTGGCTCTTGAAGCACTGACACCAGCCATAGTCCACTAATTGTGAATCCTCCCCAAATTCTTGAATGGCCTTTGCTTTACAATCCTCTCAAGGCTGTGGTTATCCCTTTTGCTTGTGCATCTTTTTCGACTCAGCTTTCCATTAATATGCTTGGATACAGCACTCTGTGAACAGCTAGCTTCTTTAGCAACTACCTTTTCTTAACTTTTCTGACTTAGCCTCCTTGTGGCGGGGGGGGGGGGGGGGGGGGCAGTGACTGTCTTTTGGACAACTGCCAAGTCAGCAGTCTTCCCCATGATTGTGTAACCTACTGAACCAGACTGGGAGACCATTTAAAGGCTCAGGAAACATTTACAGGTGTTTTGAGCTAATTCACTGATTAGAGTGTGAGAGTGTGTCTACATTATTAACCACTTCCATACCGGGCACATATACCCCCCCTCCTGACCAGGTGAAATTTCAGCTTCCGGCACTGCGTCGCTTTAACTGACAATTGCGCGGTCGTGCGACGTGCCTCCCAAACAAAATTGGCGTCCTTTTTTCCCCACAAATAGAGCTTTCTTTTGGTGGTATTTGATCACCTCTGCGGTTTTTATGTTTCAATAGTTTTTATTAATTTTCTTCAAGAATAAAAGAAATACATATCAGCGTTGCTTTTTTCTATAAGTAGCTATATGACAATCTGTTAAACTTCACAAAGTGCCAAAGCCTATTGGGATTTCAACCTCCCATATCATATGAAAAACCACATCATATAATTGGCAAATTAGACGCTATTAAATCGCATTTCAGATATGTAAAAAAGAGGTAGTATTCCTAGAGAGAAGGAACAATAATAAACAGGAAAAAAGAAGGGGGGGTTCAAGAAAGAAGAAAGGAAACAATGGGGTATGAAAGAAGGGGGGGAGGGGGAGAGTTGAGGCTCCGCGCTCCTTAAGCGTAATCCACCAAATGAACCTAAGAACCACTCGACCCAGGATCACCTGTTAAGTAGCCGATCCATGGATCCCAAACTTTATGGAACTGCTTCATCTTGTCGTGTGTGATTGCCGTTAGTCGCTCATTCAACATAAGCCAGGACAATTTATGTTTAAGTTGGTCAAATGGCAAGGCAGCGGACTTCCAGTTTCTCGCTATGGTTATTTTCGCTGAGGTGAATATGAATGCCACCAGCCTTCTCTGGGATCCTGAAGCGTCGGGTATCTTACCCCCCAGGAGCGCATGTTTAGCCGATTTGACTAAATTGATCTGGGTCAGGGAGTAGATGAAATTGTACACCCTGATCCAGAACCTCCGGGCCCTAGGACAGGTCCACCACATATGGTATGTGGATCCCGTCTGTCCGCATCCTCTGAAGCATTCCCGAGAGGCACCCGGCACAAAAGCGGCCAGTCTAGCAGGGACCATATACCACCTCAGCAAGACCTTATAGTTAGCTTCTATAATGGAAGTGTTCATTATTGATCGAGATGCTGAGTCCGACAGCCTGTGCCATTCATCAATTTCAAATGTCTCCTGCAGATCCTGTTCCCACTGGAGCATATAGCTCAGCTTTTTCGAGGAGTATGATAAACCTCTGCGGTTTTTATTTTTTGCGCTATAAAACAAAAAAAGCAACAATTTTGAAAAAAAATTCAATATTTTTTACTTGTTGCTATAATAAATAGCCAATTTTTTTTTTCCAAAAAAATTTTTCTCAGTTTAGGTCGATACGTATTCTTCTACATATTTTTGGTAAAAAATAAAAAAATAATAAAAAAAAAAAAATCGCAATAAGCGCTTACAAAATATGGGACAGAATTATTATTATTATTATTTTTTTTATTTTTATTTTTTTTACTAGTAATGGCTGCGATCTGCCTAAATGTGTAGCCTGGGTGTGTTCTAACTGTGGGGGGAGGGGGGTGACTGGGGGAGGTAACCGATCTGTGTCCCTATGTACAAGAGACACAGATCGGTCTCCTCTGTCCCCTGACAGGACGTGGAGCTCTGTGTTTACACACAGAGCTCCACGTCCCTGCTCTGTCACTGCTGATCGTGGGTGCCTGGCGGACATCGCGACCGCCAGGCACGCGCATCGGCATCTCAGGGACGCGCCGCGCGCCCCCCAGTGGCCGGAGGAATCCAGGACGTCAATTGACGTCCTGTTGAGTTTCCAGAGCCACTGTGAAGCCGTCATTTTACATGCGGCCGGTATTCAAGTGGTTAAACTTTTTCACAATATTCTAAGTTTTCTGAGGTACAGAATTTTGGGTTTTCACTAGCTGTGAGCCATAATCATCAACATTAACCACTTGCTTACTGGGCACATATACCCCCTTCCTGCCCAGGCAAATTTTCAGCTTTCAGCACTGTCACGCTTTGAATGACAATTGTGCGGTCGTGCGACGTGGCTCCCAAACAAAACTGTCCTTTTTTCCTCACAAATAGAGCTTTCTTATGGTGGTATTTGATCACCTCTGCTGTTTTTATTTTTTGCGCTATAAACAAAAAACTGACAACTTTGAAAAAAACACAATTTTTTACTTTTTGCTATAATAAATATCCCAATTTAAAAAAAAAATCTTAGTTTAGGCCGATATGTATTCTTCTACATATTTTTGGTAAAAAAAATTGCAATAGGCGTATAGTGATTGGTTTGCTCAAAAGTTATAGCGCCTACAAAATAGGGGATAGAATTATGACTTTTTTTTATTTATTTTTTTACTAGTAATGGCGGTTATCTGCGATTTTTGTCAGGACTGCGATATTACGGCGCACACATCAGACACTTTTGACACATTTTTGGGACCATTCACATTTATACAGCGAACAGTACTATAAAACTGCACTGATTGCTGTATAAATGTGGCAGGGAAGGGGTTAACACTAGGGGGCGATCAAGGGGTTAAATGTGTTCCCTGGGAGTGATTCTTACTGTGGGGGGAGGGGACTGACTGGGGGAGGTGACTGATCGGTGTCGCTATGTACAAGGGACACACCATCGGTCCCCTCTCCCTGACAGGACGTGGATCTCTGTGTTTACGATCGCGGTAACTGGAGGACATTGCGGCCGCCAGGCACGCGCATCGACATCTGAGTGACGTCCTCGTCAAATGACGTTCTCCCAGCATTGTAGAGTCACCTTGTGGCCGTCATTCTACAGTAGCTGGGATGGGAAGTGGTTAAAGGAAAGAATTGCTTGAAATATATCACTCTGTTTGCAATGAATCTATATATTCATTAAGTTTCACCTTTTGAATTGAATTACTGAAATAAATTTACTTTTCACAATATTACATTTTTTTGACATTCACCTGTATATTCATTGCAACACACTCATTGTGAATGTCACCAATATGTACAATAAAACAAAATGGATGTGAATAATCTTCATGTGGCATGTTTTCACAATGGAAAGGTGTGAATCCACCCTAATAAAAAGACAATGGATTGCTACATTAAAATTGTGTACATTGTAAAGCTCTGCGTAAACTGTTAATGCTATATACCGGTAAATCCTGTATTATAATAATAATAATAATACAATTTTGAAAAATACCGGAGGTGTTTTTTAGGAGCCCATTCAAAACTAGCTGTCTTAATGAAATGTGCCTCACACAAAAACGTAAATGCGTGTCATTTTAAGAGATTTGTTTTAATGCCGCGTACAGACGGTCGTTTTTTGTGATGAAAAAAAACGACGTTTTAAATCATGAAATAAAACAACGTTTTTGAAACATCATTTTCAAAAACGACGTTGCCTACACACCATCGTTTTTTCACAATGCTCTAGCAAAGCGAGGTTACGTTCACCACTTTTTTCCACTGAAGCTCGCTTCATAACTAGCTTCTGGGCATGCGCGGGTTTAAAAACGTTGTTTTAAACGTTGTTTTTTGCTACACACGGTCAATTTCTGTGAAACAAAAAACGACATTTTGAAAAACGACACAAAAAATTCAAGCATGTTCGAATTTTTTTTGGGCGTTTTTTTGAAGACATCAAATGACGTTTTGCCCACACACGATCATTTTAAATGACGTTTAAAACGCCGTTTTTTTTTCCATCACAAAAAACGACCGTCTGTACGGGGCATTAGAGTTTTCTATATAAGCTGCAATGTTCATTATATTCATTACCATTTAGGTGCCTAATCATCATCAAAAAAATCTTGGTTTACCACACAGACATGGAATGACATGGAATTATTATTATTTTTTTTTTGAAGTGGCATATTTTATTTACTTAAAAAATGAATACAGTACTTATAAAGGGATTGTCACAAAAGCCTCTTAATGTTACTATAAATAATGAAACATAAATCTTCTGACAAAAGTCTAAACAGGCTACCCATTGGTAAACTGGATTATTTTATAAATCCCATGTAAAAGAGAAAGATATGAGAATGCAATGATATTTTTTAAAATAGTGTTTATTGAGTGGCAGATATCAATTCAGCCAAATTTACCTAAATCTGAGATATCAAACCTTTTAAATGTATAGTATATTAAAACTTCTGGTTATACATGCAACAAGGAAATCTCAATAGATTCATAATTTATTTCATTTCAAATGATCTATTGAATAAAAAGCTTAATTTCAGAGATGGATTTTTATTACATAGTTAAATTGGTCCAACTTGGTATGCATATTCCATACCTGTGGGATCAGATCAAAGAATACTTTTGCCTATTCATTGAGAAACAATCAAGGCTGTGAATGATGTCTGTGCAGAATGAGCAATCTCCTGCAGCTGCTCAGCACAAGACCCAAAAGACAGCGGCAATCACTGTAGTAGTGGTGAATACTACTTTCTGCTTACACAGACATCCCACTGGTATGGAATATGCATACCTATTTTGGTCCAAGCTGTAACCATGCAGTAAAATCCATACCTGGAATTCGGCTTTCAACGCAGAATAAGGGAGATCTATTTTAGTCATATTCAGTCAGATTTTTCTCTAGGGCCAGTTGTTTCTTTACAGTGAAAATGAACATCTATTCAAGCAATCAACTATTTATTGAGCATAGCGTAATTTATTAATGAAAATGTATTATATGAATAGAGCCAACACTGTAGAAGAGTAGATGGGTTAAGGCTGTTAAGTGCACAACAATGGTATATCCTCCATGAGTGCAATAAGTGTGGGGCACATGGGCTCCTCCAAGGGGGGTACGGCCCACTATCCCCCCACACATTGTACAACAATACGTTTAGAAAAGGGTGTTCTGTGCTGTGTCTTTGCTGCAGCTGCAAATGTTGCTTGTAGCTGCAGCAAAGCACCATTCAGCACTTGTGTATAGAAAGATGAGTCCTGCTATAATGCTGGGGGAGGGGGGGCAGATTCCTTTTTACAGAGAAAAGAAGACTGTGATTGACCACTGCTGAGGCCAATCAGAGTCCTGCTAGTCCCACCTACTGGTTCCAGGAAAGAGGAGGCGAGCCCGTACTGTGGGACAGCGGGTAACTTATTTCTGAGGTTTGAACTCACTTAGTCACTTACTCCTGAGCTGTGAACTCTGCATCACTAACTACTGACTCCTGAGCTCTGCGTCACTTCTAACCTCTGAGCGTTGCATCACTCCTGACATCTGAACTCTGCGTCACTTACTACTGACCCATGAACTTTGTGTCACTATTGAAATCTGTACTCTGCATCACATACTGAAGACCTCTGAACCACTTACTACTGACCCCTGAACTCTGCCTCGCTTACTTCTGAGCTCTGTCATTTACTCCTAATATCTAAACTCTATGGAGTAGATTTACTAAACCCGGAGCACTCCGAATCTAGTGCAGCTGTACATGGTAGCCAATCAGCTTCTAAAGCTAATTTGTTCAATTAAACTTTGGTGTATTTCTATGGAATAATCTTCCTGAGAGCATGCGGAGATTTAACTCGTTAATCCATTTTCGCAAGGTACTGAAGACTCATTTACTTTCCAATGTATATGGATAAGGGGCGTGTGCTATCTACTACTAACCATCTGATCAACCCACCCTGACTTGTTGTTGCTTATTTAAATGTGGACTGTTGTTCAGTTTCTTCAATTTTTCATTTTTTTTCCCTCCTTATTCAGATGATGCTTATGCTTTCTCAGTTGCTATTTATTATTTAATCTATCTTGTACGTGATATTTGCTACGCCTATTTTGAACGTCAGTATATGTATTTGGTCTGTCTAGCGCTTAGGTGCAGTTCTTGAACTGTATTTGGCGCTTTACAAATAATAAAAATCAAATTAAATAAAACCTTGATGCTGATTGGTTTCTATGCAGAGTTGCACTAGATTTTGCACTTTCCAGTTTTAGTAAAAAAAAAACTATGTCACTTACTACTGAACTCTGAACTCTGTATCACTACTAACCTCTGAACTTTGTGTTACTTACTCCTGAACTCTGCATCACCTACTACTGACCCCTGAACTCTGTGTCACTTACTCCTAACTTCTGAACTCTGCCTCATTTACTCCTGTCAGATGAAACTGTGTGTCACTTACTACTGACCCCTGAACTGGTGTGGTAACAATCAAGGAAACTGTTGCTGGCTTATGTTCGATCGTTTGTCGAAATACGAACAAAACGGGTCTTTCGCGCCAAATTCGAGTTACGTTTCACAGACCATAATTCACTGCGGCATCGCTGGCTGATCATTGGCCAAGCATGCACTATGACCCGCATGCTTGGCCAATCACAGCTAGCAAAAAACAGGGAGCCATAATTGGCCAAAGCCAGGGTGGCTTTGGCCAATTATGGCTAAGGGGGTTTAGTACACGCCCCACACTATAAAAGGCTGCCTGCAGGTCGACTTTGTGTAGTGTGTTGCGGTGGTTAAGAGAGGACAGAGAGAGTGTCATTTTTTGCAGGTAGATAGAGCAGGCAGGCAGGCTAGTCAGTTAATGTTACAGTGTGTAGAGGATTTATATATACATCCCAGGTGTTGTACATATATTTATACACTGTATAGTTTATCTAGATCAGTTCTTCCTAATTTACTGGCAGGCAGGTGATTATGCTAGCAGCAGTATTCTTACGTGGTTTATTGCCTGTGTCCTCTGTAGTTTGCACCTAAAGCTACTTGGTGTGTACTGGCCGTGTGCTCTGTAGTTTTCACCTAAAGATTCAGGAGCAGTGATTTTAATGATGCTTAAATAAAAAAATTATGAAAAATTCCTTTAAATATTGTACCTGTTGGGTGTCTATAGTATGCCTGTGAAAACGTCTTTGAGAACCCGGGTCTTGCCTGAGGGAACATGTATCAATGGAAAAAAAGTTTTTAAAAACTGTTGTTTTTTTCAGGACTCCTGAAAAAACGACCGTTTTTAAAACTTTTTTTACATTGATACATGTTCACTCAGGCAAGACCCGGATCAATGGAAAAAAAGTTTTAAAAACGGTCGTTTTTTCAGGAGTCCTGAAAAAAACAACAGTTTTTAAAAACTTTTTTTCCATTGATACATGTTCCCTCAGGCAAGAATCACTGCTCCTAAAAAAACAACCATTGTTTAAAACTTTTTTTCCATTGATACATGTTACCTGGGGCAAGACCCGGGTTCTCAAAGACGTTTTCCAACAATAACTTGAATATTGGGCTTTAAAATGAGCACTTTTGAATTCGAACGTTCGAGTCCCATAGACTTCAATGGGGTTCTAAATGTTTGCGCGAACGATCGGTCCGTTCGAAAGTTCTGGTGCGAACCGAACGCGGGTATGTTCGGCTCATCCCTAGTCCATAGTAAGATTGTCTGTCTCCTTATTTTTATATAAGATGCCTTTAAGAACAAATACAACATTTTCATAAATGGATACTGATTGTTGGGCAGTAGATATGCTATGAAATATTTACAGTATGTGGTTTACGTGATTATATATATATATATATATATATATATATATATATATATATATATATATATATAGTGTGTGTGTGTGTGTGTATATATATATTTTTTTTTTTATCTGATGTGTAGTTCTGTGCATATGAACTTGCATATAATTGCAGCAATATTTGTCCTCTAATACTCCTCTATTGTAGTTTGATTGGCTTGCTTATGAACAAACTGAAATTCTTTACATACCGGTATGATTTACCGTTTCTTATTATACAATTATAAGAAACCAATCTTTTAAAAATAGATTTATGACAAAACTTTTTCTTTTGTTATTTTATAAAAGACATTTATTGTGGTCTTCCCTAGTCTTTTAATTAGAGCATTTGAATGTTGTATCTATTTATAATTATATCAGAGTAATATAATATTCTTCTGGTACTTATATTTTTTAAGAACCAATATAAATGGTATGCTCTTTACATTACAGATATTACTATGGCTGCTTGTATACAACCACATAATTAACATCCATCCATATTTCCATAGTGGTTAGTGCTAGAATGCATTTATATTAACTTAATGAAAGCTAAACAAAGCCCAACATTTAGTCAAGTTATATAAGCATTAAAAATTAATGTTAAAAAAACACTTCATCTTGAGTGAGAGGTCACCTTAAAGCGGGAGTTCACCCATTTTTTTTTTCTCTTTTCCCCTTAGAATCCTGCTCGTTTTGTCTAGGGGAATCGGCTAGTTGTTTTAAAATATGAGCAGTACTTACCCGTTTTCGAGATGCATCTTCTCCGTCGCTTCCGGGGTATGGGTCTTCGGGAGCGGGCGTTCCTTCTTGATTGACAGTCTTCCGAGAGGCTTCCGACGGTCGCATCCATCGCGTCACTAGTAGCCGAAAGAAGCCGAACGTCGGTGCGTTCGGCTTCTTTCGGAAAATCGTGACGCGATGGATGCGACCGTCGGAAGCCTCTCGGAAGACTGTGAATCAAAATAGGAACGCCCAGTCCCGCAGCCCATACCCGGAAGCGACGGAGAGGATGCATCTCATAAACCGTAAGTACTGCTCATATTTTAAAACAACTAGCCGATTCCCCTAGACAAAACGAGCATTCATCTAAGGGGATAAAGTATATTGTAGGGGTGAACCTCCGCTTTAAGGTGGTCAGTTGTTGGCCTGTCTATGTCTGACCTCACATACAGCATACTAAGATGCTTGGAAACAGTCATAGTGATTCAATACAGCATTTACAATACTTTTCTGGCAGTATGGCTATATTACAAAGGCCTGCATCAAATTCACAAAAGCCTTCTGCCTGAGTTCCATAGCTGTTTCCAACAAAATCAAGTTATTCTTATGGGCGACTCTTTTTTACATTGTGTCATTTCGACAAATTAAAAAAAAAAAAAATGGGGCCATATCATTAAAAAGGAAAGGTGCTAAATAGGAGCTATTTCATTTTGTAGTACTTTAAAATTCTGTGGCAGGTCTTTCAGAGTTGCAAAAGATTCATATACACCGTACATTCAATGCCAAGCTGTGGTTTTCAAAGCGAGCAAAATCCTTTCTTGTATTGAGAGAGGTATAGACTCCAGAGAGAGAGAGAGAGAGAGACACACACAATATTGTCAAAAGTATGGGAACTTCAATGGCATCCCAGTCTTAGTCTGTACGGTTCAATAGTGAATTGACCTACCTGATACAACACTAGGGATGAGCCGAACACACCCCCGGTTCGGTTCGCAGCAGAACGTTCGCAAAAAATTTGTTCGAACATATGAACACTGTTAAAGTCTATGGGACACGAAGATGAAAAATAAAAAGTGCTAATTATAAGGCTAATAGAAGAAGGGGGTGAATGGTAAATATATGCTGTGCCACATCCAATATTTGTAATAAAAAAAGGAGAGTTCCCCTGGATGGACTTTTTAGGCACTAATAGAATTGATTTCAAATATACAGAGTATTGAAGTAGAAAAAGTTTTTATTCATAATTAAGCATAATTGTCAAAAAATCAAATATTAAGTTGAAATATACCAATTTAAAGCAGGGCTCCACCCTAAAGTGGAACTCACGCTGATCGGAACCCTCCCCCCCTCCGGTGTCACATTTGAAACCTTTCAGGGGGAGGGGAGTGCAGATACCTGTCTAAAGACAGGTATTTGCACCCACTTCCGGCAACACAGTTTCGGGTTTACTGCGGGCAGAACGTCACCTCCCGTCCTCCCCCCATTGTGCTCTGGGAACACTCGGCTCCCAGAGCACAGCGGGGGCCAATCAGCGGCGCAGCGCAACTCGCGCATGCGCCGTAGGGAACCGGGTAGTGAAGCCGGAGTGCTTCACTTCCTGGTTCCCTCACTGAGGATGGCGGGGGGAGCAGCAGAGTGACGAGCGATCACTCATCCTCTGCTGCGGACGGCGCTGGACTCCAGGACAGGTAAGTGTCCTAATATTAAAAGTCAGCAGCTGCAGTATTTGTAGCTGCTGGCTTTTAATATTTTTTTTTCGTGGCACATCCGCTTTAAGAAAATATCACCATACAAGGGGGTACATGAAGAACCACCCGACGAGTTTCAAAATATACTTCTTCAGGGGTGTATAGAAGAAGGGGGATAATTCATCTAAGCATAAAAATACATACTGTATAATCAATTACACGTATTCCAGCAGTTATCATAACATATACAAGATAATACACATATATATATATATATATATATATATATATATATATATATATATATATATATATATATACATACATACAAAATGTTGCAATTGTTCACCTACGTATTGTAAAAATAGCAGGGTGATTTTCAATATTTCATTGGATATGATTTAAAAGAATTGAAAAACATGAGGCCATCTGTTTTAAACCATTCCTGGAGGGTTTTTCCTCAGGTGGAATGGAAAAATTATATAAAAATGCAGTTTTAATTTAATACTTGACCAATGATGTTTGTAATTTACTTTCTTGATCTCTCTATAACTATATCTTTTGGACTGGATGCATATGCATATGTGGGTGCTTCCCGCACCATATGTACACTTGCTATTATGATTAGTTGGTTTATATCAAATAGATAATGATATCCCCTATGTACTGTATGTGAGCTGTAATGGCCCATGCTTGCTTTGCTGTCTCCGAACTTTAGACATAAATGATACAAGATTTCCTGATGTATAAGTGTCTCTGCTTATGTAATTTTGAAACTTTCAATTTTTGTGAGGTTTGTCAATCGCATTCATATGGGCGCATTATCTCTTGTTTTAAAAATAATTGATAAATGGTTGCTCAACATTATATAATGGCATAATTTAATTAATTTATGTTTTTTCCCAAGTATTTTTTAATTTTCCCCGAGACCATATGCAGTGATCACCTGAAGGAATTGCCTGGCACACAAAGTTACCGGTTCTATGAAATCAATACTATTAGTGCCTAAAAATTCTATTCAGGGGTACTCTCCTTTTTTTTTTAAAAGGCTAATATGCAAAATTTGGGGGACCCCCAGATCCCGCCCCCCATGTGAATTGGTAACGGGGTAAAAAAAAAGGTTCCAATGATGTAATCCACTCTCGAGCGATCCGGGGAAAAAAACAACGCTATGAACGATACCGCCTCAATAGGAGGCGACGATCTCCCGTACATGTGATGGATGGCCCCACCCTTATCTATAAAAGAACTGTCACACCAAGTGAGCATCATTCGGCCGTGCGCTTCCTATGAGGCGGTATCATTCATAGCATCAGGTTTTTAAAAATTTTAAAAAATAACTATTGTTTGTATTGTTATTACATGTAAATTTTATAAAATGAAAGTGTATGCTGTGACCATAGATCTCATTTAATATCATACAGTGACAGTTATACATAATAACTATTTGAAGAATTTATACTAGTTCATTTATTAATTTATTTGATGGATGTCTTTAAGATTTTTAATCTGTTTATAGAGCCTTAGGCCTCGTACACACGACCGAGTTACTCGTCGGGCGAAACACATCGTTTTCCTCGTCGAGTTCCTTGTTAGGCTTGTCAAGGAACTCGACAAGCTTGCTTTGCGTACACACTGTCAAGACAAAATCTCCTTGTTCAAAGTCACGGTCCTGCTGTGTTCAAGGGCAATCTCGGGTGCCTGGCAAACATCGCGGCCGCCGGGCACACGCATTGGGTGCCGAGTGACGCGGCGGGGGCCCCCTAGAGGATCGGGAAGTAAAAAAGATGTCATATGACAGCGACCCAGAGGGACAAAGGGTTCCTGCCGCCGTCATGTGACGTATACACGGTAGGGAAGTGGTTAAACAAGCTGAAGTTAGACGCTGATTGGTTACTATGCAAAGCCAAACCAGATTCTGCGTGCACCAGCTTTAATAAATCTCCCCCAATGGCTGCCTGCAGTTCCATCTTATTTTGTAAGAGGGTTATCCAGCGCCTACATTTTATTGCCTGCTCTAAGGCTCTAAAAACGGGTCAAAGGTAGCACAATCGTACTGTATAATGGTCAGTGCACACAAATATGAATTGAATTTAAACCCTGAAAATGTTCTTCAATTTCTAGTTCAATCCGAATCCAGATCTTATCCCTAATTATTATAAAGGGTATTGATGGGGCCCTATAGATGTTACATGGTCTTTTATAGCTAAACCTATGTCTGTATTCCAATGTTGTGTCTACATTGTTAGCAGTCAAAGTTGTTCTCATTTTTACATTATCCAAACAAAATTACCATATGAATAATTTAAGTGTCACAAAGTTTTATATTTTGGGTATCATCTTAATATACAACTCTTTTTTTATTCTAGACACACATTATGTGCAAGTATTTGATAGACCTAAAAAAACACAAATTATATAGAAGAAATATGTTTTAGTGGAGAGCATTGAGAGTTGAAGAAAGATAGTGACAGGACATTACCATTTAGATAAATACAATCCTTTCAGTGTGTGTCTGTAGACATTCATGGAAATACGCAAGCTGCTAAAAACAGACTAATGGTGCATTAACAAACAGAAAAGGAAGGACAACAGACAGAAGTTAAAGGTGACTGATGCAAATTGTAGATTAAATAATACAGCCAAAACTTTTTTCTTTTTTTAGTTTTGGGTTTTAGAGAGAGTGTAAAAGAGCTAGACCCTCTGTCCGGTTTTCGTTCCTGTCTGGGAAGGTTAACCCTCTCTATTTTTCCAGGTGACCACTGTCAGCAAGACAGATCCAATGGGGACACCTGTTCTACTGGTAACTGTGAAAGGGGAGTTTCCAATCACTTTGGAAAGTTTATCCACACCTCCTGTTGCGTCTTCAGGACAGGAATCGACCTCCCCAACAGGATACAGATAGCAACAAATAAACTGACAAGGGTTTTACCCTACCTTACTCAATCCAAAATGGCAAAAAAGTGTTTACTCTTTAACCACTTAAGACCCGGACCATTATGCAGCTAAAGGACCTTGTCCCTTTTTGCGATTCGGCACTGTGTCGCTTTAACTGAAAAGTGCTATAAAAATGCACTGATTACTGTGAAAATTACAACTGCAGTTTAGGAGTTAACCACTAGGGGGCACTGTAGGGGTTAAGTGTGACCTCATATGTGTTTCTAACTGTAGGGGGGCGGGGCTGGACGTGTGACGTCAGTGATCGTCTTTCCCTATATCAGGGAACAGACGATCACTGACACTGCCACAATGAAGAACGGGGAAGGTGTGTTTACACACACCTCTCCCCGTTCTTCAGCTCCTGTGACCGATCGCAAGACACCAGCTGCGATCGGGTCCTGTGGCCGCGGTCACAGAGCTTCAGACCGGGTCGCGGGTGCGCCGGCGACCCACGGCTGGGCATTTAAAGGGGACGTACGCTTACGTGATTGTGCCCAGCCATGCCATTCTGCTGACGTATATCGGCATTAGGCGGTCCTTTAGTGGTTAAATGGCAGAAATTCTCAAACTGTGGAAACAAAAAGGTGCTATTCATACTGTACATCTGTACATTTCAATCCCCTAAATAACTACTTGGCATAGACACTTTAGTAATCAATGAGGAAGAAAAGGCAGTCACAGGAGCTGCACATTACACAAAACCTTCATGTAAAGAGAGGAAGCAGCCTCAGTTGTCCAGGCCATACCTCCGACAATCTAGGCTAAGGCTACCTCCACTCTTTACATGAGTGTTTTGTGTGATGTGCAGCTCCTGGGACTGCTTTTTCTTCCTCATTAACCTATGGAGCTGAAATTAGCTCTTTCCCCGCCTGCACTCCCAGTGGTTGTCGGCATAAAAGAACCTACTAGAGCCTGAAACGCCTTTTAATGTCTTTGTATGGGGTCACATAGGCACTTTAGTAGAAACATTATTTACAACTGAAAGCCTAAAACAAAAAGTTTTACCTGTACCCTAAACCTAAACGTATTACCTAACCCAAAAACTAGGGTTAAATCAGTGTTTGTTTTCTACCAGTGATAATAAAATTCAAAGGCGCAGGATAGAAAAATGTTCTAGAATGTACACATTTTTAACAGTGTATGTGGTTCTCGTTTAGTAAAGTCCATTTATTCCTAGATCGAATTTTAAAAGCAAACACAATCTTGAACGACATTCAAATGTATTGAGAATTTTCGTATGAATTTTTGATTGAAATTCTACAAGTGTGTACCCAGCATAAACTTCATTTAAACTGCTGACCCCTGAGCCTGTCAACTGTAACCCTAGGCTTCAGTGGCGGCTGGTGCTCAAAATATTTGGGGGGCGCAAACAAATCTGATGAGACCAAGATAACTTATTTGGTTCAGATGGTGTCAAGCATGTGTGGCAGCAACCAAGTAAGGAATACAAAGACAAGTGTGTCTTGCCTACAGTCAAACATGGTGGTGGGAGTGTCACGGTCTGGGGCTGCATGAGCACTTCCGGCACTGGGTTGCTACAGTTCATTGAGGGAATCATGAATGCCAACATGTACTGTGACATACTGAAGCAGAGCATGATCCCCTCCCTTTGGAGACCGGTCCACAGGGCAGGATTCCAACATAAGGACTCCAAACACACCTCTAAACCCTATTGAGCATCTGTGGGGCATCGTCAAACAGAAGGTAGAGGAGCGAAAGGAAAGACAGTGCTGGAAAATAATGGTGATCCCACAAAATATTGACACTTTGGGCCCAATTTGGACATTTTCACTTAGGGGTGTACTCACTTTTGTTGCCAGCGGTTTAGACATTAATGGCTGTGTGTTGAGTTATTTTGAGGGGGCAGCAAATGTACACTGTAAGAGCCGGTTCACACTGGGGTGGCGCGACTCGGGAAGGCGTCCTGAAGACGATTTTAGAGGCGACTTGCAAAATGACTTCTGTATAGAAGTCAATGCAAGTCACCCCCAAAGTCGTATAAGAACTTTTTTCTATGTCGGAGCGACTTGCGTCGCTCCTATTAGAACGGTTCTATTGAAAAGAATGGGACGTGACTTGTCAGGCGGCTGAGTTGCCTGACGAGTCGCCCCAGTGTGAACCGGCTCTTATACAAGCTGCACACTCACTAATTTACATTGTAGCAAAGTGTAATTTCTTCAGTTTAGGATGAAGGAAAAAAGCTGGGACAGCCGCACTCCAAAAAAACTCCTCCTTTAATTGAAAATCACAAAATACATGCCACAGCAAAAAACAGCACAACAAAAGAAAAGCTGACGTTTCGCACTATGCCTTAGTGCTTCTTCATAGCTATGAAGAAGCACTAAGGCATAGTGCGAAACGTCAGCTTTTCTTTTGTTGTGCTGTTTTTTGCTGTGGCATGTATTTTGTGATTTTCAATTAAAGGAGGAGTTTTTTTGGAGTGCGGCTGTCCCACCTTTTTTCCTTCATCCTAACCTGCATTTTGATTGCACTGCCTGCACCCTTGGCTCGGACCACAGGAATCAGATTACCTGGTTCTCTTTGAGAGGTTACCCACTCTCTCATGTAATTTCTTCAGTGTTGTCACATGAAAAGTTATAATATATTTACAAAAATTTGAGGTTGTATACTCATTTACTCATTTTTGTGAGATACTGTACACATAAACATGGTAGGGGGACATGTTTACTGTCTTCGGGGGTCTGATCGAGAAAGAAGGAAGAGAATAATCTTCTTCCTTGCCCCTCAGTTCCCCCGAGATTTTCCCTTCACTCCCCAATTCACCTGCTTTGAGCTGGTAAATCGGGGAGTGTGATTTCTGACACAGATTAGTGCTGAGATCGCTTCATAAACTGGCCATTTCTGTGTCAGTCATGACCGCTTCTCTGTGTGTGGAGATGATTGGCGGGCAACATGTTCTCCCCTGATCATCTCTGTTTCATAAACAGATCAGCAGTGATCCTCGGGATCATCGCTGTTCGCAGATTCCTAAACAGACACCAAAGTCTTTGCTGCAAACATTTAATTTTTTTTTTTACTTTTTAACCCCAAAAAAGTTCTGACAATATCAAGCAAGGGTAGTCCCACAAAGTAAACACTGCATCAAATGATAATGGAATATTTTTGACTACTCATAAGCATTTAAATGGCATAACAGACACACGGGTTATATTAAAACTCGGAATCTTTCAGTTGCCATGGAAAGCACACAAGTGAATGAGCTTCGCCATAATTTCCTAACGGACTATGAAAGGCCAAATCTACAGGGGCTGAAAATGTTCCTTATTAATGAGTGTATCTAAAAATAAATAATTTGGATTCTTTTTTTAAATGAATATGGTTGAAAATATGTTGTTCTGTCAGTGTGAAATTTGTCACTCCAGAAGGCATGACATCAGTGTCATAATATTCAAATAACAAGTCTCCAGAGGAAGATTTAAGAAAATGAAACATTTTGGAATACAAAATGATTCACAATTTGCATTCTCTGTGTATAAAAATGTGTCACACAAATGAAAAAGAAGGGCCCTTGTCATTTGGTCACTCAGCCATATCTTGATATATTAAGAAGCACTGGCATATCAACAGGGATGGCATAGCTAGCAACCAACACAGGGATCTGTACTGAAGTAAATCCATCAAGAAAACGAAAAAAAAAAAAAAAAAAAAAAACAAGCTAAAACCACAAGCAGGTCACTAGTTGCCTTATTTTCTTCTACTCTTATTATGAGCACTGCAGGATTCCTAATCCAGACCGTCCAGACATGGCACTGTACATCCCATGCAATGCATACTAATGCAAAGAGTCTTTCCGCACATTATGAGGAGCTGAATTTCAATTTCGACAGAAATCAGCATCTGCATATTGTATATGTAAGCACCAGCAACTGCCTATACATACAGCATTAACTGTATTGTTAGCTTGAGCATATTGTATTAACTTGTCTCCATGCCGCAAATTGTACTAAGATGGAAACATTTTCATGGTGCATTTTGCTAGAAAAGACTTTCATGCTCATTGTCTGAGACTTTTTGTGTATGGTTGGTAGTTTTAGAATATTATTAAACCCGCAGCATTTTTTGGCTCAACACATTGAGCACAATCAAAGAAACATCTCCCATAAACTATTTGCTAAAAATTCAGTTTACAACTTTCATACCTGCTGACTCTTCAGTGCTGTTTTCCTGAATGAAATAAATTATGTTTGTCCTCAGAGGCCCAGATTCACAAAGGAGATACGACGGCGTATCTCTGAGTTGTGCCGTCGTATCTATGCGCCTGATTCTTAGAATAGATTTCTATTAGATCCGACCGGCGTAAGTCTCTTACGCCGTCGGATCGTAACTGCAGATTTACGCTGGCCGCTAGGGGCGTGTACGCTGATTTTACGCCTAGAAATATGTAAATCAGCTAGATACGCAAATTTACGAATGTACGCCCGGCCGACGCAGTACAGATACGCCGTTTACGTTGGGCTTTTCCCGGCGTAAAGTTACCCTGCTATATGGTGGCGTACATGCGGCGTACCAATGTTAAGTATGGAGGTCGTTCCGGCGTCAAATTTTGAATATTTTACGTCATTTGCGTAAGTCGTCCGTGAATGGGGCTGGACGTAATTTACGTTCACGTCAAAACCAATACGTCCTTGCGGCGCACTTTGGAGCAATGCACACTGGGATATGTCCACGGACGGCGCATGCTTATTTTACATAAAACACGCCCCCCTGTTCCACATTTGAATTAGGCGGGCTTACGCCGGCCGATTTACGCTACGCCGCCGCAACTTACGGAGCAAGTGCTTTGAGAATACTGCACTTGCCCGTCTAAGTTGTGGAGGCGTAACGTAAATCGGATACGTTACGCCCGCCTATAGATACGCCGCTGTACGAGAATCTGGCCCAGAGTCTTCACTTGGAAATGCAATAACCCAAACTACCAAGGCCTGAGGTGTGCCCTGGCCTAGCTGGTCAGTATGCCTAAAAGAGGGCATACCCTGAATGTATGAATATGAAAAAAGTGTACAAAGCGTATATATATATATATATATATATATATATATATATATATATATATATATATATGAAGGTTTTGGGGGAACCGGTGGGTGGGAACCAAGAAGACGAGGCCAGTGCGGAAATAGGCAGAGGATAAGGGATATTTATGCTCCCCGACTCCTCCTAGAAATGCAGCCTAGCCTGCGACCAGCCATCTAACGTGTCCCATTAACACACAAATAGGCTGTGCCAACCTCCCTGAGAATAAATCCTGCAAATACGTGATAATATATCAAACAAAATACACCATATAATCCAAATCAATATGCGTCATATATAGTAGTCTATGATTGGTATTTTCTGCAAACAAGTCATCAGTCATTTCCTTGCACAATGTGATACTCTTTACTTGTGCTCTCACTCTTCTTAGGGCTCATGTACACTACAGCTTCTAAACTTGAGTTTTGGAACTTTTGGTGTTTTTTTGCCAAAGCTCCTTAACTCAACTACATAAAAGCCTACATGTCTATGCACACATATGCTTTTACAAGAGTTTAGAAGCTGCCACGGTTAGGGGAGGTTTAACTTCCCTCTACTGAACGTGGAAGAATCGTATTCAGGATAGGAACGTTTTGACTCCCAGCTGTAAAACATGGCAAAATCGCAGTAAAATCATGGCGCGATTGTGCCGCAATTTTACCACGTTTTGCGTTTTCTCACGCCCGCCAGTCAACCTAGTTCCCCCTCTGGGTATAAATCCAATACTGCCTCTGAAAATATCTATAGCTTTTTTTCTTGTCAAAACCAAAGCCCCTTCATCTCGGATAACTTTATAGTAATCAGGTGTGCGGTCCCTTTAGGAACTTGGGTCAGATTTTCTCTGCTTCTGGTCTTCACAGGATAGCTTTACCAGTGGACAGTGCCATCTTAAACCAGTCTGTTACTTTGGAAAAAGGAGTAGGGAGACACAATTCTAGTCCCTGTATGTAAGGGTGACTCCATAGGACAGTGCAAGAGAAAGGAGCCACTCTGAAACAGGAAACTTGGGACATTGGTCATACCACCATCTTAAAATGGAACATAGGCAAGGATTAAAAGATAGAGAAGGTACATACTCAGTAAGTGAACATATCAGTTGCCGAAATTGCTTTTTTTTTTTTTTAAATAATCACTTTAAGAAGATGATGTCATGCCTGGTTTACATTTTGCATAAGAGCTCATTACTCCTAGCAATGTTCTCATAAAGGTATGGGCATCACTTTTCAAACTTTATGGGCCAGATTCTCGTACAGTGGCGTATCTTTGCGGCGGCGTAACGTATCCGATTTACGTTACGCCTCCGCAACTTAGAGGAGCAAGTGCTGTATTCTCAAAGCACTTGCTCCGTAAGTTGCGGCAGCGTAGCGTAAATCGGCCGGCGTAAACACCCGCCTAAATTCAAATGTGGGACAGGGGGGCGTGTTTTATGTTAATGTTATGTGACCTGACGTGATTGACGTTTTTCACGAACAGCGCATGCGCCGTCCGTGGAAATCTCCCAGTGTGCATTGCTCCTAATACGCCGCAAGGACGTATTGGTTTTGACATGAACGTAAATTACGTCCAGCCCCATTCACAGACGAGTTACGCAAACGACGTAAAATTTTCAAATTTTGTCATGGGAACGACGGCCATACTTAACATTGGTTCGCCGCACTTACGCCAACATATAGCAGGGGTAACTTTACGCCGGGAAAAGCCTAACATAAATGGCGTAACTGTACTGCATCGGCCGTGCGTACGTTCGTGAATTCGCGTATCTAGCTGATTTACATATTTTGACGCGTAAATCAGCGTACACGCCCCTAGCGGCCAGCGTAAATATGCAGTTACGATCCAACGGCGTAAGAGACTTACGCCTGTCGGATCTAAGGGAAATCTATGCGTAACTGATTCTAAGAATCGGGCGCATAGATACGATGGCGCAAGTCAGAGATACAATGGCGTATCTGGAGATACGCCATCGTATCTCTTTTGAGAATCTGGCCCTAAGAGTTTATCACATGTTCTTTACTACCGTTAAAGCCTTATGTCATCCTACCTAATAACATGGTCTGAATAAAGCCAGGCTTAGTTGCTGAACAGTACTCAAAAGACTAATCATTGATTACAATGGTCAAAAACTAGTAAAAGAAACAGAGCTTGATTTTTTTTCTAATCTGCACCAGAAGATTGTAAACTAGGAATTCTATGATCGCTGCTATTCATGTCCCTTTCTAATACATTCTACAAAACATGCTTAGCCTGTTTATCTATTATTGCAAAGATCAAAGTGTAGTCCATAATGCTTGGAAACTCATCAGTTACAAGCACAGTTCTAATTAAACTGCAAGTACAAGAAACAGTCGAACTACCTATCAGTAACCAAATTCTAATTTACGGTTTCTGGGGTGGATTCAAGAATGACAGCTTACATCTAACTGGCATTTTATGTTTTTGTTTGCCCAGATAAATCCTATGTAGTTAAAACACACCTGCCTAATGACACAGTTGGATGGGCTCCAAATAATATACCGAACATCAAATTGTTGATAATAGAGCTAGTTGAAATGACTTGGCTTTATTACTACACTACCTACGTAGGTCTTTATTCCAAATTGGCACCCGTATAAAGGAGAGGTGTATTTAGAGTATTATAGATAATCATTTGTTTAACCAATATATAAAGGCAATCATTTAATTTAATTTGTAAACTGCCCTGATCTTACAAATGTGTACTAGGGTTCAGAAGTAAAAACTAGACTACAACACTAATAGGTACAAGCACATAAAGCATTCATTGCTTAAAAAATATGTAAAATTGGAAAGCTTTACTGTGATTGTGTCCCCATTATTCACAGGGGTGGGGCGGCCATAGACAGGAAAGAAGATAAGGCATGGGATCTTTAGTACCAGGTCTGAGTTCCTCATAATACGTCAAGTTATGAATATTTGGTACAGGGACGCAGCATAGACTTTAAATCTGGTAATTATTTAAAGCAGACCTTCACCTTCCTACTCTTAAGCCCTGTACACACGATCGGATATCTGATGGAATCTAATCCGATGGATTTTTTTGTCGGATATCCGATGAAGCTGACTTTCAACAGTCTTGCCTACACACCATCAGTCAAAAATCCGATTGTGTCCAAACGCGGTGACGTACAACACTACGATGTGCTGAGAATAATAAAATTCAATGCTTCCGAGCATGCGTCGACTTGATTCTGAGCATGAGTGGATTTTTGACCGATGGACTTCCACAAAGACGATCGTTTTTTTCTATCGTTTTTTTATCCATAGGAAAATTTTAAAACATGTTCTATTTTTTTTTCACCGATGGAAAACAAACCGATGGGGCCCACACATGATCAGTTTGTCCGATGAAAACGGTCCATCGGTCCGTTTTCATCAGACAAACCGGTTGTTTGTACAGGGCTTTATCCTCTCTGTCCTGCCCAACCTTGCAACCGCTGCTTTGTCTATTGCACAAACCACCATATAAAAATGTGACACAAAATCAATGAAGCACAATATATAAACACAGATATAATATAAATTATATCCACCTGTGTTCTTCATCAATTCATAAATCAACCGATAATAGTGCAGTCTCTAGTAATGCCATGCTCTATTTCTTTAAATAAGTTGCAAATTGGTAATGTTGTCCTCCCCACCAGTGATCCCACTCACTCACTAACCACTGTGGACCCTACGGTATATATGTAGCGGTGCCCCATAAGGGTTGCTGAGTATTGTGGTCCGTCTGTCACCCTGCCAAGTCAAGTACACAGTTCACATTCACCCTCAGGCAGAAAACCAGGCCTTGAACTTTGTTTGTTTTTTGTATTTTATTGAGAGGTAAGGGAGTATGGGATGCCCATTTGATTGAAGTACAAATACACGGGACTCTGACTATAAACACTTCCTGTATATACACCTCCACACTTAAGTTCTAGTACATCACTTGCTTGCAGACTATCTTTCCTTAACACCTCCAGTACATCACTTGCTTGTTCTTCTAGGACCAGCTAGCACTATGTTCTAGGCCTGACACTGGCTCAGCTAGGCCTTAGCAAATGCCCTTTGCAGGCAGAGACCGTGGGTCCCTCTGGTGCAGCAAAAATATGTAGGTAATCCTGGTGTTAGCTGTCCACGTGGCTACTTATGCAAGCACCACTTCTTCAGGCCTTGACAACCCTCCTGGCTGCAGCTGCCTCTCTCCACTGCCTGTGCCCCCACAGTAAACTCCACTGGCTCTGCACCCATCTCAGACTGCAATCTCCTAGTCCACTCAGGTCGACCTTCCCAGTCCTCTCCTGACTATGTGTCACTGACCAGCCCTCCTGGCTGCAACCAGTTGTTTCTCCCTGGAGACTTGCCTGGCAGTATTCTCCTGCTGTCTTCTCCTTGCTCCCGTGCCTCCTGTCAAGGACACCTCCACGTGTTCTTAGAAGGTCCCAACCACACCTGAGCCCAGGCCCAAGGTTCCCCCCCAGACTGGGGAGCTCCCTCATAGGCCGCGACAGCCTAGCACTCTATCTCCATCTACCTTCTGAACAACTACTTCCCCAGCTGGGCTGACCCTGGGTATTTAAGAAGGCAATACAAAAAGACCCCCTCGGGGAAGGGGGGGAACAAAAGAAATGTATCCTCCCGGAGATAAAGATGCCAAAAGTGGGCCGTGTCGCATAAAAAAGGGGTTTATTGATACAAAAATTTAGCAATCACATAAATCCCTTGATGAAAACCACGGTGAGTGGTTGAAACATCTCATGTTATCAGTCCTTCCTGTGACTACATATTTTTACAGTCTGTCTACACGACCGGATGCACGCGTCTAGCGATGGAAATGGCTTGTTATGATCTGACATGTGTATGAAGCCGGCTCTCGATATGCTCGTTTGAGCAAAGGAATGCAGCTGTAAAAGCAGTCATTAGCAGCAGACCAACATACTAGGACACATGGATTGGGAGTACCTGTGTGCAGTACCTAGATCCCCCCACACAAGAGATACCAACGGAAGCTTAAAATCCCCAGGGACGGGGGTGAAGACATTCCTGGCTATATTACACTGCACATGGCAGCAAGCCGTCTCTTGATTTTCTATTAGAAGATAGGAAGACTCTGCAACATCAGATGATCTCCACATATAACCTGGTCTGGTGAGCGGACTTACAGTCCTGTTTCCATCTGTGTCTCCTTTCATTTGATTATGTTGGCACCTTGCACATAACTATACTGCTTTGTGACTGTTGCTGCATTCAGCTGATCATCAAATTGCTATGCTGATGAACTTGATCCTTATGCTGCTATATTGCTAACCTGCTTTCTGCTTATATGACTTGGCTGTACAGTGTCCTTGACCTTCATGAATGTTATACTATGATAGCCCTCTCATACTGACCGTGTGTTATTGAGCTGTGATATTCAGGTCACAACATCATTCATTGGTCAGCCACAGCGCATAGCTAACTTATCTATTTTAAATTACTCTGATATATGTCCTGTTTGGACTTGATCAGCCTAGAGGCTGATCATCCAATCAAATACTGGGTAGTCGGCTGGACAAATTCCAGCTGATTTTTCCAGTCTGAGTAATTTGCATACATGCATCCCGTATGTAGTCAGTGTTTATTTAGATAACGTTATCTAATTATTTTAATTTTTATATTGGGTGTTGGTGATGGGTGTCAAAGTGTCTGAATTTATGTGATTTCTAAATTTATGTATCAATAAACCCCTTTTTTATGCGGCACGGCCCACTTTTGGCATCTTTATATCCGGGAGGATACATTTCTTTTGTTTTCCCCCCCGGGGGGTCTTTTTGTATTGCACTGATATCTGCCAATGGACACCACACCTTAACTGGTGAGTCCGCAACTAATGGGTTGCTGTGACAGGAAGAACATCCTGCACAGTTAATTAATATAGTGAGCATAGGACCTGCTCCCCTCTTTTTTCTTGTGTATTTAAGAAGGCCTGCCCCCTGCCAATCCAAGTTGGGGATTGGTCAGGGCTCCTCAGAACACCCCAGGCAGCTCCACCTCTCCTCTCCGCTCCTTCTTCCTTTCCAGAAGATTCTAGAATGTTCAGAAATTCGTGGGAGGTCTCACTGTGCTGCCTGTGAGTCACCAAGCTTTGCCTGGCCTCTGAATCACTCCCAACACAGATCAAAACAAACAGCCTGGTTGCCTGCCAAGCCTGCTTAAATTCACCTACTCTATCCGAAAATCCTACTCTCTCACATCTAGCAACCTAGAGGGTGCTACATAATTAAGTGTCATGCATGCTTTGTGAAATTATACTGGATGTGCTGGGGCTTGTAGTCCCCTGCTTATGGCATTACCTTGTATCTAGTGGCAGTATATCACAGGGGTATATATTTCTGTCAAATACATGTATGAGAAAGACAATAGGAGAAATCCATATAGCGTTATTCCATTAAAAAAAAATGCTCTTAAAATCAGTTCCACTAAAAAATGAGAGTACAAGCAGAATCCATCGGCTGTCGCTGACACGTTTCATCCCTCCTAACCTGGTTCGGCGATTCATAAATGAATGAAGAACACGTGTAGATATGGACTCATTTTTATTATGTCTGTGTTTATATATTTTGATTTATTGATTTTGTGTCACATTTATATCTGATAGTTTGTGCAAAAGACTAGGTTGTTATGTTTAGTTCTTGAGGGTCTAGCAACTTATTAGAGCAGGAGCTGGTCATAAGCCGATTACACATTTAAGAATAGTTAATTAACAGGTAATTTATTCAGGTTTGGCACATACTGGATCCCACTGCGGGTTTAAAACATCAACATTTTTTCACACCTGCCTAAAATGTTTGCACAGTACTGCATATGTACACAGTATTGTAAATACAGTTACATTGTTCTCAGCTATCTCTTAGGACTACAGAACTCCTACCCTCTATGCTATGCAGAGGAGGACAGTGAGTTTATTGTAGTTCTGCCCTGCCATGAAAACATTGCGTTTTTGAAGGTAAAGTACAGTAAATGAGTGTTGTCTGTCTACAACAGGAAGTGTGTTACAGGCATAATTCTCAGATAATAAAAACAAATGTAGCTATCACAGCTAAGGACTGATTGGCTGCATTATATTACATTTTTGCCATCAGTTTTAAATGTTCTTTAAAGTGTTACTAAATCCACAACGGTAAAGTCAGTCTGTATTTGCAGTAAAGCATGCTTGTTATACTCACGGTGGAACCTAAGGGGTTAATCCTCTGTATTGTGTCTTCTCTGATCCTCCCCTTCTTCCAGAATCCTCAAACCACCTCCTGATTGTACGGAGGCTAGGGGACAAGCTGCACATGTTCAGTTTGGTGTGTATTACTACAGAGTTTTTTTTTCTTTCGAGAGTGCATGTGATAAGCACTGTCCAGACAGATGGTCCAGGGGTCTTTCATCCTCATATGACAATCATTAGAGAATGAAAACTCCTCCTACAAGCTTTAACCAGACACTGATAGAAGTCACAAGATTGATCTAACTGCTGATTTGCATGTCTTGTGTACTGTGGGAGACCAGATATAGTGAATGCAGGGTCCTGGGTTTAGTAACACTTTAAACTTATTAGGCAAACTTGTGTTATCAGTGCTTAAAGCAGGGGTGCCCAACCTTTTGAAGATCGAGGGCCCCATAAGCGACTTGGTAACTGGTCGCAGGCCACAATAAGTGGAGCGGACGGAAGACAGAATCCGTGTCCGCTCTGTATATGCAGAGCGGGCACGGACACAGCCCACTCTACTCTGTGGGCCCTTCCATCCGAGCCAACCAGATTGAAGGGGACACATCCCCTTCTGTTTTTTTAGTGGATTGGAGGTAGGTGGGTGCAAATGGACACAAGTCTGTTTACATCTGCCGCTCCATAGAGATGAATGGAGGGTCTGTGTGGGTTGAACTGATCATGTGAAATGGGCCTAAGGCTGCTTTCACATGGGTCTGCAACCTGCGATCTGGGCTTGTGAACCCGCTATCCCAAAGCAGGAGGTCGCGGGCCACATGTGGCCCCCGGGCCGCTGGTTGGACACCCCTGGCTTAAAGCATACTTTTGCAATAAAGTGTTCCACTTAATAGTCCAATTATCAATTGCAATTCTTAGCTGTAGCTGGAAATTAGTTACTAAATTGTTACGTGAGGGATTTTATTTACTAAAGGCAAATAGGCTGTTCACTTTGCAAAGTAAAGCTGGCCATACACAATTCGAATCTCGGCCAGTTCAGCAGGAACCGGCCAAGATTCGAACCCTTAATGGGCATTCTCTGTGATTATCGCTAACGGCTGCTATAGCTGCTAGCAATAATCACTGTCTTCTCCCAGCAGGGATGGCTTCCCCTGCCCGTCCCCGCCCTGAAATTTCTTTCCTGCAACACAAAAAATTTTACTCTGTGTATGGCTGGCCTTTTTTCCTCAGAGTTTAGTGAATGTGGTAAAGTTTCACTTTGCAAAGAATTGCCAATTACTACACATTTGGTGGAACTGACCGCACATCCAACCTTTCCGGAAAGCAGTTCACGAAAAAATAAGTGACAACATATAACCTAAACTTCTCCCCTGCTCATTACCTTCCCCACCACAATCCATAAACTGACGCCTCGTACTTTAAATCATTAACTATGATGATGGCAAATGCTGCTAAGATATGCATACCCACTCACTGGGGCACTCCTCAAGCCCCCACTCTATGTGAATGGTACAACAGAATAAACAGGATAGCGGACATGGAAGAACTTATTGCCATTGCAAAAGCAACACCTTCCAAATTCACCCACATATAGGCCTGTTGGCTTCATTTTAAATCAACCAACGAATACCTCCAAGAAAGCGGAATAACTTCCCTCAACCACACTCAACAAGACACATGAATAACATTTGCTGTTACGTTAACTACACCCAAATAGCAGCCTTCTTTCACTATTTTATTGCTAATATCTTCTAACTTCCCATAGTTGAACTTACTCCGAAAACAATCATGCCCCCCCCTCCTTTTTTTTCCCTCTTAGGCCTCGTACACACGATAGGATAGCCAGAGGACAACGGTCTGAAGGACCGTTGTCTTAGGTTAACCGATGAAGCTGACTGATGGTCCGTCACGCCTACACACCATAGGTGAGTAACCGATCGTGTCAGAACGTGGTGACGTAAAACACAACGACGTGCTGAAAAAAACGAAGTTCAATGCTTCCAAGCATGCGTCGACTTGATTCTGAGCATGCACAGGTTTTTAACCGATGCTTTTGCATACTAACGATCGGTTTTGATCTATCGGTTAGGCGTCCATCGGTACAATTTTAAAGCAACTTCCTATTTTTTTTAACCGAAAGTTAACTAACCTATGGGGCCCACACACGATCGGTTTCGACCAATGAAAACGGTCCTTCACACCGCTGTCCTCTGGCTATCCTATCGTGTGTACGAGGCCTAACTCTTCTCTACCCACCTTTTTTTGCTGCTTCCCCATCGCTGGGTAAAAGGTCATGGCATGGTCAGCTCTGTCCACACCTCCCATCGTGTGGTTGTAGTCCAACACAACCTGTGGCTTCATAACATCCTTTCCACCTTTGGTATGTACCATTACGGTCGAGGTGTTATGGACTGTACTCATAAGGGACACGTCTTTTTTGTCCCGCCACTTCAGTGCATCATTTTCCCTTTCTGCCATGCAGCTACTTCTCCTGCCCCAGCTTTTTGTTAGCAAATGCTGACGGCATGTCACGTCGGTTAGGCCTCATGGTCCCATAAGCGTCCGTCTTATTTAGGAGAAGGAACTCGTACAGTTCTGGGAGGTATAAAAATTGTCTGTGGTGACACAGTAACCCTGGTTCAGCAATGGCTCTATCAAGGAAAGAACCAAACCGCTGAATCGCTGGCAGAATTTGGTCCTTTTCCCGGTGTACAGGACTGAGTTCCAGATGTACCCAGAGCTGGATTCACACAGCATAAATGACTATATGCCAAAGCGAGCGTGCTTTGATGTGATGAACTGTATCCAGCTGAGTCTACCTTTGTAGGCCATGAGACTTTCATCAATAGTAATGTCTCTCTCAGGAATATAGGTCCGCTGGAAATTCCGCAAAATAAGCTGGTAAATCTTCCAAATTTTTTTCAGCTTTGGAGCTGGATGAGAACTCTCATCAAAGTCCTCATTATTTTCAAAGTGCAAATACTTCATGATCAGTGAAAATCTATACTCCGACATGACGGTTCCAAAAAAAGGCGTGGCCAATAATTTGTTGGTTGTCCAATACCATTTTTGCAGGGGTTTCCCCACCACTCTGATGGGTAGCAGCTTGTTGTTCCTGGTAGCGATTCGTCTCCAAAACAATTTTGACGATCACTTTATCTGTCAAAAAAAGTTGGAGGTATTCCAAGGGCTTGTCAATCTCAACGTCCACTTTGATCCCAGGTGCTCCTGTAAATGGAAATCTTGGGGGCGCTACGTGCTCCGTACCACAATCAATTGCACACCAAGTGCGCACATTGCTGGGCACAGTCGCAGGATCGTCGCTCAAATCACTTTCTGCGTCTGATGACGATCTTTCCCATGCGTCGCTGTCACTCAAGGTCGCATAGCGATTTTGAGGTAGAGGCACGCTTTTTTTTATGCCATGGTCGCTGTGCAGTTTACAGACACAAGTACAGTAAATCTGCAGACAATGGCACTGGAGAAAGCACTGAGGGGCAATCAAAGGTCACTGTATATTATTTTTTATTGTAATCCAATTGTATCAGTGTGTTTTTACTTTGTTTTTACTTTTGACTGTTTGAATTTGGCGCCGTCCCCCCCCCCCCCGTTCCGCCCCCCTGCGTCGCTACGCTTGCAGGGAAGGGAATCGGGGGGGAACACAGTGCATCGGGCAGAACATCCAGCCGCTGTGCACTGTGCAAATACATCGCTGGATCGCAGGGAAAAGGTAAGTCACCTCTTTCTGCATCCAGCGAGGCAAACCCGAGTTTGTTTCGGGGTTACCGATGGCAGCACAAAAATCTCACCCCGAGCCACACTCGGGAATACCGTTAGGCAGGTTAAAATACACATGATTTTTTTTATTTCATTGCTATATACTATATATGATCATTGCTTACGTTCTCGAACTTTTTATATGCACCACTATCTTGCTACTAACACTGTTGTATACTGTTACAATTGACTTCAATTCATTTGCTGTACTGCTGTAAAAAGGAAAAAAATATTGCGCTTGTCTAAACCAAAAAGTGAGCTGCTACAACAATGTGACGAAATTGAAAAGGTGATGTACCTGTATATAAATATTAGCGCTAGTGATAATAAGAAGCACTCAAAATCAACTGAGTAGCTAAGAAAAAACAAATTAGACAAAAAAGTCCATATAAGTGAATATATAAAGAAACAATAATGTGACAAAAATGTCCATCAATATGGAATGTAGATAAACGCTGCGTAAATCTTCATGGAACCAACATTCCTTCCGACTATGTAGAGTAGATGGAATACGCTTACCAGATCCAGAGGATCTACATGTCAGCGACAGCAGAGCATAAAGGCATGGGAAGGGAAGCCTTGTGCTGTGTGTGTAGGGCGGAGAGTGTGAAGTACCGCTGTCCCTGGTGCCTGGGGGTTCGCTAACCTGCCGGATACAGTTTTTTGGAGCTTCATCATCGTGTTTTATCATGTGGGTGTCGTTTCTTTTCACCACTTAACATCTGCTGGAAGCAAGGGGTTCCCCCGTTTCTTTGGGTCCATTCCTGTCATTTGGATTGTCATCTACCCATCAAGAGTTTTCCCGGACTGCCGGGTTCCAACAAGGCCAAGTGTGTGATCCCTCAGAGTCCTCAGACAAGTTGAGTCGATCCTTTTGGGAGCTCCCATGCCTTTATGATCTGCTGCCGCTAACGGGTAGATCCTCTGGATCTGGTAAGTGTATTCCATCTACTCTACATAGTCGGAAGGAATGTTGGTTCCATGATTATTTACGCAGCGTTTATCTACATTCCATATTGATGGACATTTTTATCACATTATTGTTTCTTTTTTATATTCACTTATATGGACTTTTTTGTCTAATTTGTTTTTTCTTAGCTACTCAGTTGATTTTGCTTCTTATTATCACTAGTGCTACATTTATACACTTCACTGTACTGCTGTAACCCATTCCTTTGATTCTTTTCAATAAAAATCAGTTTGGATTAAAAAAAAATTAGGAATAGACAAAGGAAACAAAACGGTATTATTATTTGCACAAAAAATTACCTTGCCAAGCCTATTTTTGCCTATTTTTCTTTAGTAAATTTAGCTCAAGGTCAAAATACATTAAGACCAGGGGAGGGCTGGCAGCCATAGGCCTGGGGGGCAAGTCCAGTCAAGTGGCCCATAGAGCGTAGAAAAGTGATGGATCGAGGAAAACAGTCTAAGATTTTTCATGTTTACAAGAGTCTGCACAGAGGCCCCCCTTACGTCAGAGTCTGCACAGAGGCCCCCCTTACGTCAGAGTCTGCACAGAGGCCCCCCTTACGTCAGTCTGCACAGAGGCCCCCCTTACGTCAGAGTCCGCACAGAGGCCCCCCTTATGTCAGAGTCTGCTCAGAGCCTCCCCTTACATCAGAGTCCGCACAGACCCCATATACATTAGAGTCCACACAGACCCCATATACATCAGATCTGATGTAAGGGTGTTCTGGGAAACTTGATTTAAGGGTGCTGTGGACTATTGTGTAAAGAGGGTCTCTGCTCACCAAAGCCTGCCCCTCCTCCCCTTTAACAAAGTCCACAGAGCACCCCTTTTTATACACTGGGAGGCAGGAGAGACTAGAGAGGGTGAGCTTACCAGAATGGAGGATGAGGCGCAGGCAGGCTGTCTGATGCTTTTTTGGGTTCAAACTTCCTGTCCAGTGCCCACACATGCTCGGGTAGTGTGGGCAGGGCAGACTCAGAAGGAGGAGGAGCATATGAGCTCTATCTCTCCTTGTGTCTGTGCAGAGAGAGAAGGGGATGTCAGTGGTGGTGTGCACTGAGGCTGAGCTATGTGTGAGACGAGACATAGCTCAGCTCTGCAGCCATCTACCTCGGAGCTGACACAGGCACGGCTGCACAGTGGGAGGTGAGCAGCGGCCGTGACCTGTGTTAACAGAGCTCCGGCAGACATATTCCTGCTCTGCAAAAACAGCATTTGGTAATGGTGGCCTGTGGCTGTGCATAGTGTCACCAGCCCGGGGGGGGGGAGATTTCCACCCTGCCCCCCCTGCCAGCCCTCCCCTGATTAAGACTGACAATTTCTAGGAAAATGTATTGCTATAGTAGGAGTCAAAATAAAATGAAGACTCTAATTAATATGTGTATACAGTATTTTAGGGGAACAGAAAACCTCACAAATGAGAATGCCGTACTAAGTAGCATATGGTCCTCTTGCAGTTTGTAATGTAGAGAACCTCATTATAAAAACATACGTTTTTGCTCTGTCATCAGTATGCAAATGTTTCTGTTGGTTAGTAATTTTCTTTTTTTTTTTTTGCTTGCTAAGAGGTAGCATTAATTTCGACTTGATTTCAGCACAGGAACTTATTAAAAAATGATGCAGAAGAATTGATTGGAGATGACACAGCACATTAGTAATAGCTGCACAGCCAAGAAGATCCCATCAGCCTCTTCCTCCCGAGGCTAAGAGGAGATTCTCTGACTGGGATGATGCTGTCATTATTCATCAATTATCTGAGATGAATGCCTTCATAGTAAAATATTTCTCAGCTAGTGCCACTTGCATACATATGCAACACACAACTATGTATAACATTGTGCGTACACACTTTTATTTTTAATTTGCATCCAGTTTTAAACCTGAATAGTGACTCATATGGCCACAGCAAGCGGTTAAGATTTGTCTGTTAAAGGAAAACAACAGAGTGACCTCAAGTTTTAGGTTATAGAAATGTTCAGAGACCATGTTACTCTCTCATACACTGTTCAGTAAGGAATAAAGTGAGGTTGAAGATGTTAAAATGTATCTAAATCATAGTTATCTGAATAAATTAAGGAAGTGTTAGTACCTCTAAAAGTTATATTTTATTGCCATCTGTGTCCCTGCTGGAGAGCTTTGCCCTTTCTATTTGTCCTTATGACCACTGAAACAGAAATAGGTGGGAAATCTTCCAATGGGGGCACTAGCTTATATAACTGTTTAAGACAGGAAAAATAGGAAAATCTCCCCACAGGACAGAGGCAAAAAAAAAAAAAAGAAGATCAACAGATTTACAGATTTTTATTTTTACCATTTTAAGTCTCAGGGAACCCCTGCTAAAATGTAGAGGCACATTAGTGTGATCTCTATGGGCTCTTTCACACTGAGGAGTTTTTCAAGCACTTTTGTATTTAAAAAAGTGCCTGAAAAGCTCAAGAAAAATCATTGAATGTTTTCACACTGGGGCGGTGTGCTTTCGTTGCAGTGAAAAAAATCCTGCTTGCAGCATCTTTGGAGTAAGTTTGGGGAGCTAAAAACCCGCAGACCCTCTGGGTCTAGCTTGATGGTGGAGCCAGCGGCCTCATAGTACCACCGCTTCGGATCTCAATGGACATCTTGCCTTAATCCTGAGTCCTCTCTCCACACAAACAATGCTGTATCCTTTCCCACGGTTGTGGGCATCCACCAGGTTGGCTGCAATGGTGATATATGGGCCATCTGCATTTCCATCTGTGGTGGAACAGTTCTCTCAGTTTCAGCGGCAAGATGGAGATGGGACACAGGCTGCACCATCAGACACGCTGCAGGCTTCCTCCTTTGCTGACAGAGACTCTGCTCCATGGGTGAGTGAATCAACTCCTGCTATTTTCACTACCCAAATATACTCTCTGCTGCCCCAGGACCACTCACAGCACAATCAAAGCTGCCAGGCCACTGATTCTCCCTCAAATGAGCCTACATTGGCTACTATTATGCTGGCCATATAGGATTGTAAGGCCTGCTTCTTCACTCAGATAGCATCTATCCGTATGGATTTTTCACTCTATGTGATAGAACAGGGGCTACCGAGGAACGTATAAGCTCCTTGGAAGATACTGTGCACCCCTTGTCTGCCGCAGTGCGTGATACTACAAGTGAGATGGCAACCCTCCGCTCTAAACTCGATGACTTAGAGAACCGCTCACGCATGAATAATCTCAGTTTTGTGGGGTTTCCTGAACGGGCAGAGGGATCCCACCCTGAAAAGTTTCTATACTCCTGGCTGGGGGACATTTTTGGTACCGATGCGCCATCATTCTCATATGTCATTGAGCGTGCACATCGTACCCCTCCACATCCCACTCCGGCAGGAGCTCCCCCACGCTCCCTTATTGCACTGATCCTTAATTTCCAGGATAAGTTCGCCATTCTACACCTTGCAAGGGAAAAAGGGCTGTTTAAATATAATGGCAATACCATTTTGGTCTATCCTGATTTCTCAGCTGAAGTTCAACGCCAACGCATTTCCTTTGCAGCAGTAAGATCCCGCATACTGAAGGCTTACAATATGCTATGCTTTTCCCTGCTAAGCTACATGTTATCCATAATGGTAGAGCCATCTATACCTCTTCAATGGCCCGTATCGGAGTTAACTCACATGTTACTGATACTTTCCCAATCACTAGGGGCACTAGGCAGGGGTGTCCGTTGTCACCCCTCCTATTCGCTCTTTCCATGGAGCCTCTTGCTGTGCACATCTGCTCTTCCCCTTTAAATAAGGGTCTCCCGATTACTACCATAAAGGAACGAGTCTCGCTGTATGCAGATGACACCCTGGTATACTTGGCTGATACACACTAGTCACTTCAAACTTTGCTGTTCGAAATTAATAACTTTGGTGACTATTCTGGCTTCTGGGTGAATTTGGATAAGTCTAATCTATTCTTTTGGATCCCGATGCGCTTCCACTGATTCACCCGGACTTCAGACTGCAGGTTGTGTCCTCATTTAGGTATCTCAGGGTTGTGGTACAGCTACCTCTATCTTCCTACATTGCTAAATGTCCCTTATTAACTCAACTCAACTCAACTACAAGTACAAACCAGGCAATGGATGGATTTGCCTCTAGATCTTATGGGCAGGGCCAATACCCTTAAAATTATATATTTACCTAAGTTATTGTATGTTTTGGCTAACTATCCTTGTAAAGTACTTAAGTCCATTTTTAAGCATATAGAAACGATCTGCGCAGCGTTCTTATAGAATATATAAAATCTATAGAGGTCGTGTTCCAGCCTGTCCAGGCACATCCATATTAGCTTCTTCTCTTTCATTCCTTCGATCAATCGTTTCACAGATATCCAAAGACCAGGGCCGGACTGGGAATAAAATCCAGCCCTGGAAAAAAATCATACCAGCCCCATAGCATTTTTTATACCAGCCCAACAGCAAATATCATTATTTTCTTGTACATGAAAGGGAAAACCATGCATTTTAAAGCACATCAGGGGGGACCCCAGGAACTTGGGGGGGGGGGACTCTGTTGACCAGAGACCACCTTCCACAGAAAGAATAAACATTCGCAGATCCAACGAGATCCCAACGTCACTGGCGTAATGGTCAGAGGACGCGAATTTAAAATATCATTGTGTGCGGATAACGTTCTCCTCACCCTAACACGCCCGCATATCACCCTCCCTAACCTCCACAAACTTCTTGAGGAATATGGGTCCCTATCAGGATATAAGGTTAATCCAGCTAAATCGGAAGCCCTTCCACTTAATCTCCCCCCTGCAGAAGTGCACCGCCTATCGGAAAACTTCTCATATACGTGGAAGTCCCATGCCATTAAATATTTGGGGGTATTCCTCACCCCCCGATATGACTCTCTATATGATGCTAACTTCAGACCCCTGTTTACATCTATACGATCCCTATTGGCCAAATGGAGACATTACCCGATGTCTTGGTTTGGACGCATTGCCTCGGTCAAGATGAATGTACTACCTAAACTATTGTACCACTTCATGACCCTCCCGGTGCCTATCCCGTCCGCCCAGCTTGGGAGGCTCCAGACCGACCTCCTAGACTTCGCGTGGAATTATAAACAGCACCGAATAGCACGCTCCATAATGTGTGCCTCCCGAAAGGACAGGGGTCTGGCCTTTCCACACCTCCAGCGCTACTATTATGCAGCACAACTAAGGGCTATAGCTTCCTGGGTTACCCTTCCGGCCTATAATCGCTGGACTCAAATAGATAAAATTTGGCTAGCCCCCATCCACCCAAACTATTTATTGTGGAACACTAATGCAGATGTCCCCTCCACCGCCCTGCTGCATACCATGAGCCTCTTACGCACTATTTGGAGACGACTAAATCGCAACACCCCCCTACAATCTGAGGCATCTTTGGTAACAGCTTTTCTTTACAACCCTAAACTACCCGACAGCTTAACTTCCCAGATGATTTCCCCCTGGCTGCAGAGGAATCTCTTTCACTATGGACATTTGGTGAATCCAGTTTCTAGGAACTTGCTGTCATTCGACAAACTCAGGACTAAACACGAACTCCCTCGTAGCGCCTTTTTCGGTTACCTCCAAATCAGACACTACGCTCTTACCATCACCCCCACCCTCCAATTCTCTAAGCTATCCCCATTTGAACGCTTAATCTTATCAGGACCTACACAGAAAGGGCTCACCTCGGACATATATAAGCTTTTGAATTTCTATGATATGGCCACCCGGGGGAAACATAGCTATATGCGTAAATGGGAGGAACACATTGGAGAGGAGCTAACCCCTGAACAATGGGCTACCATATGGTCTTGGGCAGCCAAGAGTTCTATGTGTACGCTCTACAAAGAGAACATGTATAAGGTACTTTTCCACTGGTACCTGACTCCGTCACGTCTGCATGCTGTCTTTCTGTCGGCCTCGGATCGCTGCTGGAGATGTCTCCAGGACCGGGGCACGCTACTCCATGTTTACTGGAGCTGTCCACTCCTCCAACCCTATTGGCACTCGGTCCGGGGGCTGCTTCACCGGCTATGCGAGGTAGATATCCCTCTCTCCCCTAAGTTCTTTTTACTGGGCCTCCCCCCTCCTAACTACCCACACTAGCTAAAAAGTTGTGTGATACATTTGCCTATATGCTTCAGTCTAATGCTCTCCCTGCTTGCCATTGTGATTACCATCCGGTTATTGACGTGCTAATGTCCCCTCACTATTTCTAAAGGTTAATTGATTTGTGTTGTGTGTTGTGTGAAGGAGATCTGTGTTTATGTGGCTTGTGTTAATTATTCTGATTGCTTCAGTGTGGTAATTATCTCTCTATATGCGGGGTCGAGTTGTCTAGTTAATGTATTTAGTACAACTAGTACTCAACTCCACTGATGTCATTATCTAAAGAAAATGTGTTTTCAGACTCGGCTCCGTCGTGTCTGCCTACTCGTCTGTATGGAAGCCCCAGTGTGAGGGGGCGGAGATTTGTCATTGTAACAGTTTTGGAAATGACATATAAGCTGTGTGTTATAACATTAAACTCAGTCTTGGTTCCAGCATCCAGTCTTGACTCATGTGTGGGGGATCCTGTGATGTTCTTGTATGGAGAGGAGGGAATGCTTGACGGGGATATCATACCGATACCGTTACAATTGGATGGAAGCGGCGGGATCTTCCCTTCTACTCTCCTTTACACCAGGACTCCAAGCAGACACTGGGAACAGTGAATGGAAGGCTGCTACACCCGGCTTAAAAGAAATACACTGAAAGAACTACTGGAAGTTCGTGGAAGGATTGCTAGCAACAAAACCAAGCGGGTCATCATAGCAGAATTAATGGAGCGAGACCAGGAGAACGTGATTGCAGCAACGCCAGCAGTACAAGAGATGGAGACACCAGTGATTCAGGAAGAGGAATCACCAGCCAACAAGCTAATGAGAGAGAAGCTAGCGTGGTTCGGCCCGAGCCCAACGCCGGATGTGGTGCTGAAAGTGATGGACCTGTTAGCGGAGGAGGCTAAACAAATAAGAGACAAACAAATAAGAGACGCAGAACTACAGGAGGCTAAACAAATAAGAGATGCAGAACTACAGTTAAAACTGGCAGCAGTCCAACAAGCAGCCGCACATTCTCCGAACAGTGAGTACAGCACAGCAGACACAAGGAAGATTCCGTTTAGCGCTTTTAAAGCTTTTGATGAAAAGGACTGTGAGATTGATAACTACCTGGCGGATTTTGAGCGACAATGTAACCTGCACCGAATAGCTAGAAGAGAGTGGGTTGCAATATTGTCAGGCAAACTGTCAGGCAAAGCTTCTGATGCTTTCCGGACCGTGCCAGATCAGGATATCCATAGCTACGCCCGGGTTAAAGAAGTGCTCCTGGCTCGTTATGCAGTAACCCCAGAGTCCCACCGACAGAAGTTCAGGGACTCACGCAAAACCACGAAAGACTCTTACGCGGAATGGGCATGCCAGTTGTCCCTGTCGGCCTCTAACTGGGTTAACAGCAGCCAGGCCACCACCGCAGAGGACATTTTGCAACTAATGCTCCTGGAGCAATTTTACAATCACATCCAGACGGACGTCAAAGATTGGGTGAGAGATCGCAGGCCCATGACTCTACCAGAGGCCGCTAAGTTGGCGGATGAATATGCGGATACTCGCAAGACAAACCAGGTCACACCACGGGTACAACCTCCACGACCAACGGCGCCCTCACACCCACCAGCCGCTAGATACCAACCGCCTAACAGACCGATGACATCTAGCCCTCGCTACCCACGCCAGGAGGACAACGAACAACGCTGCTTCCGGTGCAAACAGTTGGGTCACTTCAAGCAGAATTGCCCCATGAATGACAACACCAGGTCAAATTGGTCTCAACCTGGGTACCGCCCACCAGCAGCAGCCCATTGTGTAGACTCGGCTTGGGATCCCCAGGAGCTGGGTCAGGAAGAACCATTGGGCACCCCTTACGAAGCCCTCATGGTACAATCTGTTATTACGGACAACAGGGAACACCATTGTCAGCTGGTCATGGGCGACAGCCCTGAGCCGGAGGGGCCTTGGAGGGAGCTGGGCAGAAAGAGGCACCGCCAGCTACCCTCCAAGAAGAAGAGGTCCTGGAAGTCTCATAACCAGCGGACCTGGGAGGAGAAGAAGCGACTGGAGGAGATGGAATCGCAGCGGGCGCCCCAGATGCGGGCCGAGATGTTCGCCAAGGGCCCACCGGTGGCCCCTTACACCACCACCCAGTTCCTGATGATGAAGGACCACGTGGAGAGCTTGCAGGACATGAGCAAGCAGGATCTGATCCGTGAGTACATAGAGCTGGAGGAGTGCATAAGCCGCATGGAGGAGGAGAACAACCACCTGAGGTCACAGCGGGCTGACCCCCCCCAGGCTCCATGAACTGGAGATGGAGCTGGAGAAGCTCAAAGAGGAGAACCGGCGGCTGCGGAGGGAGCAGGGGGTGGCTGACCGTATGGGGCTCTGAGTCCCCTCCCCCCCCGGACTCTGAGCACCAGTGCTACAGCATTTCAACAAATATAACTTTTTCTTTTTATGAATCTCCTGTGACTGTCACTTCAGAGCCATAACCTGCCCCTCCCATAGCGGGACACCTAGATGGCGGCGCACAGACCCATTCGCCGTCTTCACACTGACTTCTGGTGACTTTGCAGATCGCACAAAGACTTGGGGACTGACCGGCGTGTGATCTGACGACCCGGTGGCATACCTGAGTCTGAAGCAGTTGCCAAGGGAGGTCAGTCATGCCAAACGGAGTTAACCTCGGACTAAAAGCTCTGAACCCGTCAACCCTACTGGACCAGGGAAGGTCCAACCGGGTTTTCCGGAGCAGGGAGAAAAAGGGGGGACATTGTGATACATTTGCCTATATGCTTCAGTCTAATGCTCTCCCTGCTTGCCATTGTGATTACCATCCGGTTATTGACGTGCTAATGTCCCCTCACTATTTCTAAAGGTTAATTGATCTATTGTGTTGTGTGAAGGAGATCTGTGTTTATGTGGCTTGTGTTAATTATTCTGATTGCTTCAGTGTGGTAATTATCTCTCTATATGCGGGGTCGAGTTGTCTAGTTAATGTATTTAGTACAACTAGTACTCAACTCCACTGATGTCATTATCTAAAGAAAATGTGTTTTCAGACTCGGCTCCGTCGTGTCTGCCTACTCGTCTGTATGGAAGCCCCAGTGTGAGGGGGCGGAGATTTGTCATTGTAACAGTTTTGGAAATGACATATAAGCTGTGTGTTATAACATTAAACTCAGTCTTGGTTCCAGCATCCAGTCTTGACTCATGTGTGGGGGATCCTGTGATGTTCTTGTATGGAGAGGAGGGAATGCTTGACGGGGATATCATACCGATACCGTTACAAGTTGGCCACACAAATTTTAACAGCAGCCAGATGTCTAGTAGCCCTTTACTGGAGACAACGAAACCCCCCATCTCTATCTGATCTTTACTCCAGAATTAAGGATGTGGAGGTCATGGAGTCCATGACAGCTAGGCTGGCGGAACGGGTGGACCGACATTCAGCAACGTGGGAACCGTGGCACCGGCGAATAGACCCCCCATGACCTCACGAGACCCCCCCCCCTGTTCTGTACAACACGATCGCTTGGAGCCCGGGAGGGACGCGCCCTTCTGCTTGGGTCTTTCTTATGCCCTTCCCTTGCCTTATCCTCTCCCCCCTTCTTTCTTTCTCTTAATACTTTTATTTTGCTCTTCTCTTCCCCCCCCTTTTTTTCTTCTCTTCCTTCCCTTTGGAATAGCGGGACACGCAAACGTAAATCGCGGACCTCACTAATGGTCTGTTTTGTGAGAGAAGCCTGCGCTATAATTACTTCAGCGCTACCTCGGTCTGATACGCAGTGCTTTCCCTTGTTGATTCCTGTCTGTGGTCTGTATGTTAATTTTATACTATGTAGACCTCCGTGTCCTTTCTAGAGCTGATAGTGACTGCTAATTCCCTTTTACTTTTGTATTGTTTTGTTCTTTTGTTTATGTTTTAAACCATTGTATGGTACATGTTGACACCCAATAAAAATTGTCAAGTATAAAAAAAAAAAAAAGAATAAACATTCGGGTTACTAATATTGGGGGAAACCTTTATATCAGAACCCCCCCTTACATTGTTGTATTCACTCCCCCCTTACATCAGTGAGCCCCCCCTCAGACTGGCCCTGCGGCACTGTCACTGACTTCCTCTCAGGTGCACCTTGCAGGGATCAGTCAGTCGGCTCCAGCTTGGTTTGGTGGCTCTGGTTTTATCCTATAGTCTTCTCTCCACAGTTCACACGTCTGACTTCTCCCATGACCCCCATCCCAGTAGCACTCCCTAGCTTGACTCCTCTCCAGACTCCCTCAGAGACTGCAGACATGATATAAGACAAGAGATGGTTAGAGGTTGCAGACATGATACAAAACATGGTCAGAGACTGCAGACATGATGCAAGAGATGGTCAGAGACTGCAGACATGATACAAGAGATGGTTAGAGAATGCAGACATAGTACAGGAGATGGTCAGAAACTGCAGATATGATACAAGAGATGGTCAGAGACTGCAGACATGGTACAAGAGATGGTCAGAGATTGCAGACATGGTACAGGAGATGGTCAGAGACTGCAGACACGGTACAGGAGATGGTCAGAGAATGCAGACATGGTACAAGAGATGGTCAGAGAATGCAGACATGGTACAAGAGATGGTCAGAGAATGCAAACATGATACAAGAGATGGTCAGAGACTGCAGACATGGTACAAGAGATCAATGCAGCCTCACTGTGCCCATCAATGCAGCTTCACTGTGCCCATCAATGCAGCCTTACTGAGCATATGAATGCAGCCTTACTGAGCGTATGAATGCAGCCTTACTGAGCCTATGAATGCAGCATTACTGTCAATGAAAGCAGCCCAGCCTCACTGTCCATGAATGCAGCCCAGTCTTACTGTCCATGAATGCAGCCCAGTCTTACTGTCCATGAATGCAGCCCAGCCTTACTGTCCATAAATGCAGCCCAGCCTTACTGTCCATAGATGCAGCCCAGCCTTACTGTCCATAAATGCAGCCCAGCCTTACTGTCCATAAATGCAGCCCAGCCTTACTGTCCATGAAAGCAGCCTTACTGTCCATGAATGCAGCCCAGCCTTAGCCCAGGTTTAAACTGGGCTGTGGGAGTGAAATCGTGCAAGTTCAGCTGAACTCGCACAAATTCACTCCCGCTGGCAGTCCCGAATTCGGCCGCTATTACAAAGACATCTGTGCAGGTTTCTGCACAGATGTCAATGTAAATCTTGGGCCAAAATTGCAAAAAGTAGTACAGAAACGACTTTTTGAAATCGGTGCACCGCCACAGATGCAGTGTCACACTGATTAGGACGGTGTCATTGCCGGGAAATCGCAAGTCAAAAGGCACCAGTGTGAATCAGGGCTTACTGTCCATAAATGCAGCCCAGCCTTACTGTCCATAAATGCAGCCCAGCCTAATTACTGTCCATGAAAGCAGCACAGCCTAATTACTGTCCATGAAAGCAGCCCAGCCTTACTGTCCATGAAAGCAGCCCAGCCTTACTGTCCATGAAAGCAGCCCAACCTTACTGTCCATGAAAGCAGCCCAGCCTTACTGTCCATGAATGCAGCCCAGCCTTGCTGTCCATGAAAGCAGCCCAGCCTTACTGTCCATGAAAGCAGCCCAACCTTACTGTCCATGAAAGCAGCCCAGCCTTAATGTCCATGAAAGCAGCCCAGCCTTACTGTCCATGAAAGCAGCCCAGCCTTGCTATCCATGAAAGCAGCCCAGCCTTACTGCCCATAAAAGCAGCCCAGTCTTACTGTCCATGAAAGCAGCCCAGCCCAGTTCAGCCTTCCTGTCCATGAATGCAGCCCCGCCCTGGCCAGCTCAGCCTTACTGTCCATGCATGCAGCCTTACTGAGCCCATCAATACATACTTGCCTGGATTACATATACACTGGGTATCTCCCGCACTGTGTGTGAGAGCTGGCTGGGTATATGTTCAATGATCCATCTACTATTACATGAGCAGGTTTAGAGGGGCGGTACCTTCCTACAGGCAGCACAGCCAAACACAGACCCAGCTCTCACACACAGCGTGGGAGATGCCTGATGTATATGACACATAGGAGAGAGAGAGAGCGAGGTAAGGGAGCGCTGCATTCAACTGCAGCTCAAAGCAGCCCCAGGACAGGCAGCCTACCATGAATTATCCCGCTATCCCGGTGGGCCAATCCGGCACTGCCAAAGACTCATGGTCGACCTCACTCAATAAGTCTCTGTGGTTCAATCCCATTATGCAGGAACTGTACTCCCTACTTGATCACAAATGCTGTTACTCTACAGGGGTTAAATAATTATGTCACTTATACGATGCACAGGGTTTTAAATCTTTCCATCAACTACGCATTGATTTTGACCTACCATGCTCTGGACTGTTCTATTAATATCAGCTCCAACATGCTGTTCATGCTCAGTTTGGCTCTTTAGATGACCCCATAACTGTACCCCCATTGGAGAAAATGCTAAGACACCCTGACCCCACTAAACTCATCTTCACTTACTATGCTTCCCTTACGACTGACTTTAACCCTAGATTACACATGGCTCAGACAAAATGGACCTCTATGGACATTTCCCTCATTGATGATGACTGGTCGCAATTTAGTGACACCTACAAAACCTCCGGTTTCCTACTGCACATGCACGAGTCACGCTGCACTATCCGAATGGTCCCTGCTGTCTTCTGGGACCTGTGTGTCTCCCAGAAGACAGCAGGGGGGCTATCTATGCCCGGAAGTGGAAGAAAATACCTGTATTAACCACTTTTCTACCCGCCCATAATCATATGACGTCCACAGATGGGATCTCCCTTCCTGGGTGGGCGTCATATGAAGTCCTGGGCCATCTAGGGTGCGCGCGTGCCACGGCATCGCTTGGGACCCGGTGTGCATGCCCGGTGAACGTGATGTCCACCGGGCACCCGTGATTGCCCAGTACAGAGGAGCACAGATCGGTCTCCTCCCCTTGTGAGTCCCCTCCCCTACAGTTAGAATCGCCCCCTCGTGTTAACCCTTTCCCTGCCAGTCACGTTTACACAGTAATCAGAGCAGTTTTACAGCACTAATCGCTGTATAAATGTGAATGGCTCCAAAAATGTGTCAAAAGTGACCGATATGTCCGTCGCAATGTCACGGTCACAATAAAAATCGTATTACTAGTAAAAAAAAAAAAAAATGCAATAAAACTATCCCCTTATTTTGTAGACGCTATAACTTTTGCAAACCAATCAATATACGCTATCTTACAAAAACAGCAACTTTATAAGCATACTAATAAAGCTAAAATAAAAATTTAGCCATATGGGCTTTATACTCTCTTCATAACAAGTAGTTTACATATTGATGCTATAATGCTGTTGTTCTTTAGATGATGCCTGAATGTGATGTGCATTATATCGGAAATCTCTTATAATGTTCTAGAAGATACCGGATATACTGTACTTTTTAATTTGTCTAATTGTACTCCTGTAACTATTTACCAATCCCCTTTTTGGTTATTTTGAAAATATCAATAAAACTATATTGTGAAAAAAATTATTAATTAAATAAAAATTGGCTTAAAAGAAAAAAATGTATTGTTAAAAATGCCTGTAGCCTCGCCCAACTGTCTCCTCCACAGTTATAATATATTAAGGTTTGATAATTCTCAGTAATGATAATCAATTAAATGAAACAAATGATACATTATCAAAGCTGAGTTGAGAGGCTTTTTGTATTGATATGACAACACCCTTATGCCCCGTACACACAATCGGAAATTCTGACAGCAAAAGTCCGATGTGAGCTTTTGAATGGAAATTCCGACCGTGTGTATGCTCCATCAGACTTTTGCTGTTGGAATTTCCGCCAACAAAAGATTGAGAGCTGGTTCTCAAATTTTTCGACGGAAAACATTCCTATATCAAAATACAAATTGTCTGTAGCAATTCCGACATGCAAAATTCCGATGCATGCTCAGAAACAATTCGACGCATGCTCGCAAACATTGAACTTAATTTTCTCGGTTTGTCGTAGTGTTGTATGTCACCGTGTTTTTGACGAACGAAAGTTCAGAGAAATTTTGTGTGATAGTGTGTATGCAAGCCAAGCTTGAGCGGAATTTGATCGTGTGTGTACGCGGCATAAGTCTCTCCTGTTGCTATTTGGCTACCCTTACATTGAATGTAATTGAAAGTTTCTCCCTCTAGAAGTGTACGTGGGGGAACAACCTGCCACAGTTAGAGGAACCCTGACTGTTAAAAGTTGCCCTAGTCCTTAGACATACTTCTGGCGGATGTCCGCTGGAAAAAATAAATATTAAAAGCCAGCAGCTACAAATACTGCAGCTGCTGACTTTTAATATCGGCACACTTACCTGTCCTGAGGCCATCGCCGTCCACAGCAGAGGACGAGCGATCGCTCGTCACTCTGCTGCCCCCCCGCCATCCTCGGTGAGGGATCCAGGAAGTGAAGCGCCCTGGCTTCACTGCCCGGTTCCCTACGGCAGTCGTGCTGCGCCGTGCTGACTGGCTCCCGCTGTGTTCTGGGAGCTGTGTGTTTCCCAGAACACAACGGGGGGGACGGGATCTGATGTCCTGCTGGCAGTCTACCCGTAGACTGTCTGGCCAGAAGTGGGTGCAAATACCTGTCTTTAGAGGTGGAGGTGGAGGGTGGAGCTCCGCTTTAAAGAGTTCTGTATATGACCATGACACAAGACTCTCCTTACAGGAAATGCATTTAAGTGTTCTTCGTACCGGAGAAAGTCTGCGGGAAGACTGACCCTCATGACCTGCATATCCTTTTTATTGAGTCACTACAACATAATTTCAATGAAGCTGTCAGTTACAGCATATTTAAAAATGTCTGTAAATTTCATAAATGTTTCAAAAATAAATTATGGTACCATGAAGTGCTTCATCCATTTACTGATATGACAGTCCAAAATGCTGAACAGCTTTAACATATATTTTAGGCAGGTGTAGACACCTGGGTTCCCATCTGCTGCTGGGAGGAACATCATTTCATATGCCTACTAGACAGACCTGAACTGAGACATTATGCTTACTTAGATACATCTGTCCTACTCCTATTGTCATGCAATTATCATACAATTATCATACTAGAATGTATTATTAGACGGTTTCTATCTGCTTTGTATTCACAGCTACCTATTAAAGTGGAGGTTCACCCAAAAACTCAATTTTTAACATTAGATTGAGGCTCATTTTGGGAAGCAGAATTGGGTGTTTTTTTTTTTAAATCGAAGCAGTACTTTCCATTTTAGAGATAGATCTTCTCCGCCGCTTCCGGGTATGGGCTGTGGGACTGGGCGTTCCTATTTGATCGACAGGCTTCCGACGGTCGCATACATTGCGTCACGATTTTCCGAAAGTAGCCGAACGTCGGTGCGCAGGCGCCGTATAGAGCTGCACCGACGTTCGGCTTCTTTCGACTACTCGTGACGCGATGTATGCGACCATCGGAAGCCTGTCAATTAAATAGGAACGCCCAGTCCCGAAGACCATACCCGGAAGCGGCGGAGAAGATCTCTCTAAAACGGTAAGTACTGCTTCGATTTAAAAAAAAACACCGGATTCTGCTTCACAAAATGAGCCTCAATCTAATGTTAAAAATTGTTTTTCGGGTGAGCTCCCGCTTTAACTATACAGACCAAGCCAGATGAAACCGTATATTTTACTTCTCTAGAATTAGCATTTTTATGTTGTGCTAATCTTAAAGGGTCACTAAAGGAAAAAAAAATTTGCCTAAAATTAATGTCTGCAAGATAGACAGACAGAATAGTGTAATGATTCTGTTAAAAAACTAGTAAATACCTATTAAATTCCTTCATCTATATCACCTCCGGCATTCTAGTTTCTGTTCTCTCATTCACTTCCTGGTTTGCATCGTTCATTCATGTAAGAACTACATTTCCCAGTATGAATTGTGGCACACCCAGTAATTCACACCTCCTTGAAGTCTCTGAGGCCCTGTACACACGATCGAACATGTCTGCTGAAACTGGTCCGCGGACCAGTTTCAGCAGACTGATCCGACCGTGTGTACAGCCTAGCAGACAGGTTTTTCCAGCAGACAAGTTTTAAAGCATGCTTTAAAACTTGTCGGCTGGAAATCTGTTCGTCCGACATGTCCGCTGGTTAGTACACCTAACCAGCGGACAGATATCTCCCGCATGCGTCGAAGTGGAAGTATTTTACTTCCTGGTTTGGTGACGTGGCGGCGTCAACGTCAACGCCACGTCACTGCGCTGTCTGTCCGCGAGGATTTCGGTTTGATGGTGTGTACAGCCATCAGACCGAAATCTCCGAGCCGACATGTCCGATGAAAACGGTCCGCGGACCGTTTTCATCAGACATGTTCGATGGTGTGTACGAGGCCTGACACGTAGAGAGCATCCTGCCACACAGATGTAGTTCCCAGGAGGGGGTGAGCACGTTACTGACCACCGCAGTAAAGCCTCCCATCACGGTGGTGAGTAAAATCAGACAAGCAGGAAGTGAACAGAACAGAGAAGAAATAGAGCAACTTCTGAGCAAAAACCAACAATGAGGAAGTGAAAAGAGGAATGTCTGCAGGTAAAGGATGCTTATTATGAAAAAAAAAAAATCCTTTACAACCCCTTTAAGGTTTTGTTTCCTGTCTTGCTCTTATACTAAGGTCTGTTTTACTGGCCCTACAAAACCTTTAATCTTGAATGCATCTTCACAAAATGATTAGTAAAATAGATTATGCAAAATATCAAGCCCCTGCAGCCCTTTATACAAGGATCATTTCAAGGCAAAATACATTTCTATAAAGAGAAATAATCAACAACACATTCTCAGGACCATTCATGACTTCAAATAACAGATGTCTTCAGAACTTTCTTTTACATTATTGGGAATATTACAGAAAATCAGTTTAAAAAAGTTACTGCATATGAAAAAGAAAACAAATCACCTATAACACCACAAACCATTTCCATGACAAGCACCTTTTGCCATGATCAGTGCTACAGTACATAGTGAATACTAAGCCGAAGAAAACCTTAGAGACTATTCATTATGCTCGACAGTAAGAAGCTTTATGGCTGACTCCTGTTTAATACATCTTGAATAAATTGATTTACCCGGTCTAACGGTTGCTGCCTAAAATGAACTGGGATGAAACAGCTTTGTTTTTAAATAGTCCGTTGATTGGATTAACAAGATTCTTAATTGTATTCCCTGATCAGCTCAGAAATAATCTCCATAGGTCATAATATGGTATTTCTGTACATTTTACTTGTTACATTAGGACACAATATGAATGAATTTAATCATTTCTAACATTGTTAAATATACTAACAGTGGATAGAGCCTGGTGACCAGGAAGCATTTTCATCAGAAAATATTTAAAACCGTCTATTGCTTGTTATTTAACTAATCTCATTAAGACCGTCTATTGCTTGTTATTTAACTCATTAAGACCGTTAAAGTTACATAGTTACATAGTTGGTCAGGTTGAAAAAAGTCCATCAAGTCTAATCTGTGTGTGTGCTTTTATGTTAATATTACATTGTACATCCCTGTATGTTGCGGTTGTTAAGGTGCCATCTAACATTTTTTTTTTTTTATCTATCGATGCTCCCCACTAAAACCACTGCTTGTGGAAGAGAATTCTACATCCTTAACCACTTAATGCCCGCCGCACGACTATTTACGTCCGCACAATGGCACGGACAGGCAGATGGGCGTATATATACGTCCTTGCCTTCTAGCGGGTGGGGAAACCCCCCCCCCCCCCGCTGCGTGCGGCTTACCTCGGGGAGCGATCCGGGACGACGGCGCGATCGCTCCCCGGAGCTGAAGAACGGGGAGAGCCGTATGTAAACACGGCTTCCCCGTGCTTCACTGTGGTGGCTGCATCGATCGAGTGATCCCTTTTATAGGGAGACTCGATCGATGACTTCAGTCCTACAGCCACACCCCCCTACAGTTGTAAACACACACTAGGTGAACCCTAACTCCTACAGCGCCCCCTGTGGTTAACTCCCAAACTGCAACTGTCATTTTCACAATAAACAATGCAATTTAAATGCATTTTTTGCTGTGAAAATGACAATGGTCCCAAAAATGTGTCAAAATTGTCCGAAGTGTCCGCCATAATTTCGCAGTCACCTAAAAAATCGCTGATCGCCGCCAATAGTAGTAAAAAAATATTTTTTTATAAAAATGCAATAAAACTATCCCCTATTTTGTAAACGCTATAAATTTTGCGCAAACCGATAAACACTTATTGCGATTTTTTTTTACCAAAAATATGTAGAAGAATACGTATCGGCCTAAACTGAGGAAAAAAAATGTATATATGTTTTTGGGGGATATTTATTACAGCAAAAAGTAAAAAATATTGCATTTTTTTCAAAATTGTCACTCTATTTTTGTTTATAGCGCAAAAAATAAAAACCGCAGAGGTGATCAAATACCACCAAACGAAAGCTCTATTTGTGGGGAAAAAAGGACGGCAATTTTGTTTGGGAGCCACGTCGCACGACCGCGCAATTGTCTGTTAAAGCGACGCAGTGCCGAATCGTAAAACCTGGCCTGGGCATTTAGCAACAAAATGGTCCGGGGCTTAAGTGTTTAAAGTGATTCTAAAGGCTGAACGTTTTTTACTTTAATGCATTTTATACATGAAGGTAAAACACTTTCAGCATGCAGCCACCCCCCCCCCCCGTTCCAGCCCCCCTAATACTTACCTCAACCAAAATCCAGCAATGTGCATCAGAGCAGCTGCTCTCCCGCCTCTCTGCTTTCTCATTGGCTCCCGCTGCTGTCAATCACAGCCAGTGAGGAAGGAGCAAGGGGCAAGGCTGAGTCCTGCTCTGTGTGTCTTATGGACCATTGCTCAGAGCATGTAAATATAACATGTTTGTTTGTTTTAATTTGTACCTTTAGTACCACGTTAATAAATCTTTAAGGCATAGTTACAATTTTGCAGTCAGTTTGAAAAAACTTTCTATGTTTCTATGTTTGTTATGTGCTCATATTCACACAGCAGCATGTCCAAATCATTGAAAACATATACTGTATTTATTGGCGTATAACACTCACTTTTTTACCCTGAAAATAGAGGGTAAACTGTGCATCTGTGTTATACGCAGGGGGCTGTGGAAAGTTTTTTCCCTGAAACTTCCCTCTTAAAGTTAGGGTGCGTGTTATACGCCTGTGCGTGTTAGGCCTTGTACACACGGGCAAACATGTCCGATGAAAACGGTCCGCCGGACCGTTTTCAGCGGACATGCCCGCCCGGAGATTTCTGTATGATGGCTGTACACACCATCATACAGAAATCCGCGCGTACACGATACGCGGTGACGAGGCCGTGCCGTCGCCGCGACGATGACGCGGCAACGTGCGCGGCCCTGGAAGTTCAATGCTTCCACACATGCGTCAAAGTCATTCGAAGCATGCGAGGGATGGCGGCCGCTCGGACATGTACGGTAAGTCTGTACAGACGACCGAACATGTCCGACGGACAGGATTCCAGCGGGCATGTTTCTAAACATGTTTAGAAACATTTGTCCGCTCGAAAACGGTCTGGCGGACAAATGTACGCTGGAAACCTGTCCGCTTGGCCGTACACACGACCGAACATGTCTGCTGAAACTGGTCCACGGACCAGTTTCAGCAGACATGTTCGGTCGTGTGTACGGGGCCTTATACGTCGATAAATACGGTATATATTTTAACATTTAGATGTGTCCAAGGAGAAAATGTCATGGCTGATTCTGTACAGACTCAAGTGTATTTTTCCCCACCAACTCTCTCACTAACATACAATACAGAAGAGCAGTTTGTAAACACCTTGTTAGGACAGAAAGTTTTCACATCTAGTTTACAGTTTATAATGAAGATCTGTAAACACGGTACAGAAAGGGTTAATTATATTAAATATTACTCCACGGCCCCTTCTTAAACAATACAAAGCAGGGAGAGCATGTAAAAAAATTTAAGCAAGTAAAAAAACACTTAAAAGGGTAACCAGCAATTGTTATTATTTTAAGTTATGCTCTGGTAATGGGAACGTGTAACAAATATAACGTAAGTATCTCAACTTGCCCGCAAAAGTGGAAATACACTTTAAAGGGGACCCAACAGCATGGGAGATTACTAACTTATTATCACATTATCCTTGCTTCATTATTTTTAATCACTGACCTGGAGCATGCTTAAGTGTAACAGGTTTTGTAATGTTTGATATATACAGTTTAATATACTGTATTTGTTCCATGTCCAGGACTTGCCCTATAGTGAAGCAAGGATAAGGATGACAACCCTAGAGTACGTATCTGCAAATAACAAGCCAGCAATGGCAGCTCCAATGTTTCTGTCCTGATAGGTTCCAGTAAATGTGATGACCTAGGTTTTTTTTCCACTTCCAGCAGTAGCGCTGGGCTGTACTCAGTGCTGCAGTGAGTGGTGCTGATGTAATTACATCTGGGTACTAACATGTATAGATAAAGATGATCCAGAGAATATCAGGTTGCCTCCTGGGGGGATCAGGAAGGACTTTTTTTACCCCGCTTGAGAAAATTGGATAATACTTTATTGCAGGGCCGCCTTTAATATTAACTGGACCCTGGGCAAACATTTTCTTGGGCCCCCCTTCATGCAATTTCATTCTCCACCTCCACATCATAAAAAAAAAATCTTTTGGACTGTGATAAAGATCACCCTGATGATTTGAGACATACAATAGATAGCAGTTAGACTTAAAATCTGTTTACTGAAGCAAATCAGGCAGCTACCGCAATTGGTTGCCAAAGGTTACAGCATATCATTACCGCTCACTGATTGGTTTCTGGAGGTTATAGCACAAAATGTGGCTCACTGATTCGTTGCTAGAGGCTATGCTATGTGTGCCACAGCGAAAAGTGGTCATGGTTAAAGTGGTAAATACAGTTTGAGATGTCTTACATATCTTAGACATCATGAGATTTGATGGTATGCCGCTTCTAATTCCAAGGCCAGCCAGCAACGGACAGGCTAGAATTCTGCATTGGGGAGGGGGTAAACAGTGTTGGCAAACCCCCTCCCCCCCCCCCCCCAGGACAGGACTGGGGAAGGAAAGGGGAGATATGAGAGAGAGTAAAGAGAAGGAGATAGAGGAAGGAGGAAAATGGAAAGAGACAGAGAGAAAGGGGGGGGCAAAGGGAAAAAAAGAGAGGGGGGCTAAAGAGGAGAAAGGTGGGGGAAAGGGGGGAGTGTTGGGGTTGGTGGGGAGAGAAAGAGGGAGGGGCAATACGAGGGGGAAAGAAGGTGGATGAGAGAGAGGAAGGGGAAGAAAGGAAAAGAGGGAGGAGAAAGAGAGATATGGGAACAAGAGAGAAAGGGAGGGGAAAAAAGCTGGGAAGAGGTAGAGGGGGCAAAGATAAAAAGAGTGAGGTGAGAGAGAGGAGAAAGAGAAGGGGGGATAAGAGAGGGGGGACAAGAGAAAGGATGAGAAAATATATATGGGGAGAGAACGATGGAGAGGAGGGAGAGAAAGTGAGAAAAAGAGGGGGACAAGAGGAGAGTGAGGACCGAGGAAAAGGAGAGAGACTGTTGGGGGGGACCCAGGGGATGGAGAGGAGAAAAATAGAAGGGCTAAAAATAGGGGGCTAAAGAGAGGAGATAGGAGGGAGGAAGCGAGGTGGTGAAAGAGGGGGGAGAGAAGGAGGATGGGATAAAGGTAGATGAAAGAGTTAGGCTCCATTCACACCTAGGCGTTTTAACGCCTGAAGCCCGACGCTATTGCAGCCTGAAATACGCTGGAGGGGTGATTTAACATTGTTATCTATGGAGATGGTTCACATCTCCACGCCCAACGCCGTACGCCTGAAGCTCAAAACAAGTCCCTGACCCTTTTTTTTCAGGCAGCTTCGGCGTTCGGCATAGCCGACAATGTGTAAATCACTGCGCTAAGGTGTGAATGCAGCCTTAGAGGGGAAAAAAGAATGGGGGGGGGGAGAAAGAGAGAGAAAAGAGGTAAGAGAGAAAAGGGCAGAGAGAGAGGATGGAGCAAAAGAGGGGAGAGATGGAAAGAAGGGGGTGAATGAGGAGAGAGAGTGTGTGTGTATGTGGGGGGGTGGGGTAAGAAGGGGAGAGAGGGAGGGAGAAGGGGGGCAGAGCAAGTGATGGTGGGGCCAAAAGGATTGCTCACCAATTATTTTTCCCCCTTTCAGGCTACTTCCCCTTGGGCGGCTTAGGCAGCTATACTTAAATCTCCCACCCAGCTGCTCGCAGATCCCCTTTCACTGCACACTGCAGGCAATGCAGGGAGTTGGAGTGCGTAGGGTTAGGCAAACCCAAATGGCAGCGCAGTGTGGGATTGGACAGACGAAAGCGGTGAAGTGAGGAAGGGGCTGGGGGAAAGGTAGTGACAGGACAGGATAGTCAGCGCTTACAGCCTAAATCCTGACCAACCGTTCTTAGCTAGAGAAAATCTGCCTTATCTAAGAACTTGCCTTATTATAGACTTACCTATAGGTAAAATGTAATGATGGAATTTTACTTCCTCTTTAAGACAGAATATAGAAACACCATCTCTCCCAAAGAATTAATTGCAATTATTAGCATACAGCACTGACCTTTACATGTAAAGTAGCATTTTTAATCTGCATGAAATAGCTTTCAGATAATCTGATGATATAATATATTTATAGTGTAGGTCATGTTAATACATCCCCTTAGAGACATATCTTAAGGTCCATATGAAGCTTATGCAAGAATCTGTATTTTTCACCTATAATTATTTTAAATTGTGAGAAATTAGTATCAAATGGCAAGGAAAATGACAAAGACAAGTAAATCTGTCCAAAAACACCTTTTTTGGCACAATTTGATGTTAGGAACATAAAAAATATGCCTAAAGGCGAGTTTAATTTGGTGTCCTAATAATGTTTATTCTTTGAAGCGTATCACAGACACCCAGGGTTCCCAGCCAGGTGTAAAACATATAGTGGTGTTGTGGTGGAAATGGAGCCCATCTACTCACTTCCTGGCTAGACAGATATCTAAAAAGCCAGCACTCTATTTTCCTGCTTGCTTATCAGTCTCCCTCTAGAGCAGGGGTGTCAAACTGGCGGCCCTATAGCTGTTGCAAAACTACAAATCCCATGAGGCATTGCAAAGCTAACAGTTACAAGCATGACTCCCACAGGCAGAGAGGCATGATGGGACTTGTAGTTTGGGAACAGCTGGAGGGCCGCCAGTTTGACACGCTTGCTCTAGAGCATGTTTTCTTGACTGGGGTTCCTCCAGAGATTTCTAGGCATTAGCTAAACAATCAGCAATTTCTGGCTCTCAAAAATGTAACCATTGATACCAATAATTTTCTGCTGTATAGGGGTCATTCTTTCCACTGACTACAGATAGAGCGGACATTCTTTATAATGGCCACCAGTTCAACTGACCACCAAACTAAGGGGACCCTTTTCCCACTGATCATCAATGTAAGGGCAATCTTCTCCATTGGCTACCAGTGTAAGGGGATATTTCACTGACCACCAATGTAAGGTGCCACTTTTCCACTGAACATCTATTTAATGAGACATTTCTATACTGACCACTAGTATGACGGAATACTACAGTTTTCAGCCTACTTTCTTTTGGCAAATATTATTAATAATATTTAATTATTTATTACTATCAATATTAATAATAATTTGCTTTACAGAGCACCCCCTAGGTGCAAAATACTCTATGTACTCTATTTTCTATGCTTTAATATATGCATATGCCTCAACTCTTCTCATGTTATGTACAGTGAGCAGTAGATATAGTTTTAATTAATTAACAAGGGTTCCCTGAGTCATGAACATTATTTTAATGATTCCTCCCAGGTAAAAAGGTTGGGAAAGGCTTCTCTAAAGCCTTTTATCTGACAAACCTTGGCTTAGAAGCAAAATATAACCTGTCTCAGATTACACTCTGGATTCTCCATGGCCTTTTGCAACAAGATGCTTAAAACAAATCTTACTTAAGATTTACACTTATTTAAGTTTATTACCCCATGGACCATGACATGTTAAGGGCCGACTTAGAATTCTGACCACCCACCTTTTACCTGCTACCCACTTTACCCCCTTTACCAAAATTAACGACTGACACCGGTGTGGAGTAAAGTTGGCCTTACGGCCGATTTTATTTAACAAAACTAATATTAACATAAATAACCATTTTCTATAAACAACGTATTTCACAACTTTAAACCATCTGGTGGTCGAAAGACCACAACTTCAACTGGCCACTGGGACAATAACTGTTTTTTAACTTCGGCCTCAGTCGCAAACCCCAGACTCGGAGGCAGTACACCTGTCCACAGTGACCTACACATGAACTCCTTCCTGGTCAACCTTGTTGACCGAAAGGTACCCGTATCCCCATATACCTATGGGTACAACCGTTTGCAAGCAAACGTCCTGCCTTTACCCTCTCCAGAAACCCCAAACACCGCCTTCCCCTTACTACTCGCCTACCACATGGGAGGGTGGGTGGGACGTTTTCCTGCTGTGTTAAGATGGAGGAGTGACGCTACGTCACTTCCTCCCTGCAGTACAGAGCCAGCCAGCCCCTCCTTCCTCCCCCAGCCTGCTACACTCTCTTAAAGCAGCGCTGCACTGATTCCCCACACGGACCCTCCTTTCTTAAAACGTCCACAGCCACTGTCTTTTTTGCGGTCCCCCCCCTGTCATGCCGTCCCTCCTCCTACCGCTGCACTCCCGGCTCTGGGACTCTCTTTATGTTTTCCTGCAATGCTTCTTTTGTATGATATGTCCTTTTACCGTATATCTTGTAGATGTATACTGTATATACAGTATATGCAGATATTTGACTCCCGTGTTTTCTTTTCAATAAATGTAACTGAAAAAGATGATTGCACTTAAAAGCAGTGGTTTTGTATATACTATCTTATTATAGTTGGAACTACAAGATAAAATGTAAAAAAATAATTTCTGGTGGGGTAAATATGAAATATTGCATATTAATACTTTGTATTTTATACAACATTTTTATATTTTGACTCCCTTGTTTTCTTTTCAATAAATGTAACTGTTTTGAAAAAGATCACTGCACTTAAAAGCAGTGGTTTTGTATATACTATTTTATTATAGTTTGGACTACAAAATATAATGTGAAAAATATATTTTCTAGTTGGGTAAATATGAAATATTGCATATCAGTATTTTGCATTTCCATTTCTAGCTAAAAGTTGGAGCTCTAGGCTCCCTTTCACATGTTACATAGTTACATAGTTGGTGAGGTTGAACAAAAGACACAAGTCCGTCAAGTCCAACCTGTGTGTGTGCTTTTATGTTAATATTACATTGTATATTCCTGTATGTTGTGGTTGTTTAGGTGCCTATCTAATAGTTTTTTGAAATTATCAATGCCCCCCCCCCCTTTCTGAAACCACTCCTTGTGAAAGAGAATTCCACATCCTTACCACTCTAACAGAAAAGACCCCTCTACGCAGTTTAAGGTTAAACCGTTTCTCTCCTAATTTTAATGAATGGCTGCGTGTCTTTTTAAATTCCCTTGTGTGGAAAAGTTTAATCCCTATTATGGGGTCACCAGTACGGTATTTGTACATTAAAATCATATCCCCTCTCAAGCGTCTCTTCTCCAGAGAGAATAAGTTCATTACTTGCAGTCTTTCCCCATAGCTGAGATCCTCCAGTTCCTTTATTAGCTTTGTTACCCTTCTCTGGACCCTCTCCAGTTCCAGCACATGCTTCCTGAGGACTGGTGCCCAGAACTGGATGGCATACTCCAGGTGCAGCCAGACCAGAGTCTTGTAGAGTTGGAGAATGATAATTTTTAGGTAGATTCAAAGACATTGGACTAACTTTAGGGCGGCCTAGCCTAGCCTGTTTAGGCTACACCGCCATAAATTAACTAGGCTAGTAGTGATTCTCAATCTACTTACCTGCTAATCTACGGCGGCGTAGCCTCAAACGAGCGGGCGTAAGGGCGCCTAATTCAAATGACTTGGAGGGGGGCGTGTATCATGGTAATGAGGCTTGACCTCACATTTTTGACGTTTTTTTACACTGCGCATGCGCCGGCCGACCACATTTCCCAGTGCGCATTGCGGCTAAGTACGCCGTACGGGCCTATTGATTTCGACGTGAACGTAAACGATGTAAATCCCGGTTCGTGGACGACTTACGCAAACGACGTTAACATTTCGAATTTCGCGGTGGGAACGGCGGCCATACTTAACATTGGCTAGGCCACTAGAGCATAGCTCTAACTTTAGGCGGCCTATCTCTTACGGAAACTACGTAACTCGACTGCGGCGGCCGCGCGTACGTTCGTGAATCGACGTACAAGCTCATTTACATAATCTACGCCGGCTGCAATGGAAGCGCCACCTAGCGGTCAGCCAAAACATTGCAATCTAAGATAGGACGGCGCAAGCCGTCCTATCTTAGATATGTTTAAGTGTATCTCTGTTAGAGAATACACTTAAACATAGGTCGGTGCAGATTCAGAGTTAGGTCGGCTTATCTGTAGATAAGCCGGCCTAACTCTTTCTGAATCTACCTATGTATCTCTGGAGTTAATCCAATTTTTTTTTGCATGACAATATTCTGTTGGCTTTGCTTGCAGTAGCTTAGCATCGCATGCCATTGTTGAGCCTGTCATCTATTAAGACCCCCAAGTCCTTTTCCATCCTAGATTCCTTCTGTGGTCCTCCCACTAGTGAGTAATTAGCATTCATATTTTTGCCATCCAAATACATTATTTTACATTTTTCAACATTAAACCTCATTTTCCATGTAGTTGCCCATCCCATTAATTTGTTTAGATCCTTTTGCAAGGTTTCCACATCCTGCAGAGAAGTTATTGCCCTGCTTAGCTTAGTATCGTCCGCAAATACTGAGATTGAGCCGTTTATCCCATCCTGCAAAGCGTTTATGTACCAGATTTTTCCTACTTGCTCTGCTGATTAAAATAAAACTGTTGTATACAGAGCCCAATAACTAGACATTTACCCCAAATAATTAAATGAGTTCTAGCCATGACTCATCCCTGATTCATCCGTACACTCTCCCTATCTGTTCTTTGTAGACAGGGCCTTTTGAAGTTTTATTCAGGGAAAGAAAACTTGAAGGCAAACATCTCCTGATGTGTGTTATCTTTTTTAAACATATATTTGTAAAACAAATATTTCTGCATTCATTACAATAAACAATACTACACATAAGTATAAAAAAATTGTACACAATGATTAATTATTATACATCCCCTTTAATTGTAAATCTTATGTTGTTAAAAAGCCTTATAAAAAATATGCCTGCTGCATTGTTGCAACTTTAAGAAGAAAAAATAAATACATTTTACAACAAAGATATATCATAGTTTAAAATAAAAAGATTTTACTGCCAAATCAAGATAGTTTATATGTTTTAAGTGCAATCTTTTGACCAGTAATTTCATCGAATGATCTCTTTCATGACCTACAACTCAGTGTGTAATAGGAATTTTTCCATAATGCTTGCTGCTTTTGTGATAGACAGTAAAACTTTGTTTAATAGTGACACTTTGCAGGATTTATGGATCGTAAAAGCCAAATTATGAGTGCAAAAAGCTATGTCTATGGTTTCTAAATGTGGATTGTTTAGCTGAAGGCAATGGCTTTGAAGCATTCAGACAGAGACAACACTGTTGTCAGAACCTTTCTTAGCAAGAAACTGGGGCCCAGATTCACAAAGCACTTGCGCCAACGTATCTCCAGATACGCCGCGTAAGTGCAAATATGTGCCGTCGTATCTGTGCACCGGACTCACAAACTAAGATACGCCTAAAAACAGGCTTCATCCCACCGACGTAACTTGCCTACGCCGGCGTAGAGTGGGCGCATATTTACGCTGGACGCATGTGGCGCTCCCATTAATTTTCTATTCAAATATGCAAATGAGGGAGATACGGCGATTCACGAACGTACGTGCCCCCCACGCAAGTGCGCGTAAAGCCATACGTACGTCGTAAAGGTATGCCCCATAAAGGAGGTGTAACTCAGCAGCATCCATGCAAAGGGCTGCACCAGGGAACACAAGCCAGCGTATTTTACATAGTTTACGTTGGACGTGTGTCTGGCTGGGCGTAGGTTACGTTCACGCCGTAGGCAGTGATCCGATGTATCTTAGGCAGTTGTTCCAACGTGATTCTGAGCATGCACACGGGGATGCGTCCACGGGACGGCGCATGCTCCGTTCATTATAAGTATCTGTCTGACACGCAGCCCATCATTTGCATGGGGTCACGCCTCATTAGCATGGCTCACGGCCACTTCCACCTACGCTGGCTTATGCCTGAGAAACCCAGCAAAGTTTTGGGAGCAATGGCTTTGTGAATTCCATACTTGCCTCTCTGCTCTGCGTCGGCGTAGATTATCTTATTTGCGCTACGGCGGCGTAATGTGCGCCAGCTCTCTGTGAATCCGGGCCTATATGTCTGTTTTCTTGTATAATAAGCTACAGTATTACACTGAAATGATTCCACCCTAAATAAAGCCTATCCTTCTCACTTTCTCTAGATATTAGAAAATTGAAGGGTTATTTATTTCTTCACTCTTCTCTCACTAATTGAACCTGAGTAGAGCTTAAAGCTGTATTAAACTCAAAACCAAATGTAATATATTGCAGCTTACCAATCCTTAGATGTGATGATTGCATTACTTTTCTTTTTTTGGGCTATTTTCTCTGTTTCCACCTGGTGATCTGGACAGAGCTCCCACTCTAGATGGAGTGGAAACTCCATCTGGCCTTGTCAGTCTGCAGAGAATGTTAGATGTACTAGAAGATTTAGTTACACTAACATTTTGAAGCCAAACTTCATCTTACGCAGTTAAAGCAACATTTTTGTTCTTTTTGGGATAAAGGTATTACATAAATAAATAAAAGCTCATCATGCAAGCACCTTTATATATCTGCTGGACAACTTCCTTCCCCCTCTGCTGCCAAATTTGGCACCATTCGGAGGAGGGGGGAGTGGGTACCTGGTTTTAACAAGTACCTGTCCCCACTACCCCTGAAGTTTGGCCCCCCTCCTCCTTCCACCGCCGCTGTGCCATTCACTCATGCACAGTAGAAAATCGGCTGTGAAGCCGCAAGGTTTCACTGCCGGTTTCCCTTACAAGAAATGGCAGTGTCAGCACCGAGAGCGGATGGCTGGAGTGCCGACAACGCAGGATCCCTGGACAGGTAAGTGTCCTAATATTAAAAGTCAACAGCTACATTATTTGTAGCTGCTGACTTAAGATTTAAGCAGCCCACCATAGTACACCACCAACACCATGTCTTAATAATGTACAAGGAAAAGTGTGCCTTTTATTGGCACAGATAATCTATGGTAACCAGGAAGGTAAGGCTCCATGCACACTGGGCTTAAAAAAATGACAGTCATCTTTGCAGAAAAGTTCATATAAAGCAATTTTGTACACATATTTAGGCACGTTTAGGAGTATTTATCTTTTTTTCTGTCAGAAAACTCCATTCAGAAGTGCACACCAGGAGGTTTGAGGGGTGTACTTACTTTTGTGAGATACTGTAAATATTTACCATATACACACAGATGCTATTACTTATGACTGATAATAGACTAATCCTAACAGTATTTTAAACACATATATGTACAGTATTATTGCCTTTTTTTTTTACAGGGGTCTTGTCTATTCTTGACTCAATGACATTCTATACCAAGATATGTCCATCCTCCACCTAACTACTTTTCCTGGCTCAGCCTTGGTTGAAGAACTTTATTACGAATCACCTGATCAATATTTTTGCAAGCTTACCATGAATATAATATAACTCCTATAAGTGCCAAATTATGAATTTGGAATAATAATCTAACAAAGTTCAAAGTCTGTGTAAGCTCCATGTTGGATAGTGTTGCCTGGTGCACTAGGTGAATCAGTTTCTCCTGTCGCTCATGTAGCAGTTTTGTGGCCTGACCGTTGGCCATTCACACACAAGCACTGCATCCTGGGAGAAAGGAGACCAAAAGCTTGCCCATACTTTGAAGCACCAAGTGTTTCCATAGGGCTCTGACAGCGCAAATAGGGGAAAGGGAGCTCATTGGAGGTTGCCGCTGCAGTCCTCTTCCACTCCTCCATGACGACATCATGAGCAGTTGGATGTTAGAGACCTTGTGCTCCTTCACCTTCCATTTGAAGGTGCCCCCCAGATGCTCAATAGGGGTTAGGTCTGGTGACATGCTTGACCAGTCCATCACCTTTACCCTCACCTTCTTTAGCAAGGCAGTAGTCATCTTGAAGGTGTGTTTGGGGTCATTATCATGTTGGAATACTGCCCTGCGGCCTAGTCTCTGAAGGGAGGGGATCATGCTCTGCTTCAGTATATCACAGTACATATTGGCATTCATGGTTCACTCAATAAACTGTAGCTCTCCAGTGCTGGCAACACTCATGCAGCACCAGACCATGACACTACCGCCACCATGCTTCACTGTAGGCAAGACACACTTGTCTTTGTACTCCGCCACACACATTGGCCCCATCTGAACCAAATAAGTTTATAATGTTCTTATCAGAGAACACAGACCATTTAAGCTTTAAAGAAGGGGGCACGCCCCAGAAACGCGTCAGCCATCCAGATGTCTAAAGGTTCTACTGGCAGGTGCCGCAAGGTCCAGTCCAGCTGTCTGAAAAGCACTTACTCTATTTTCCTTGTGAGTAGGACTAATGCACAAGGTCAGTGCGCCCTCTTTTCTTTTCTTTCTGTTTTAGCCATAAGAACACCCTTTGTTCTGTGGAGGGCTGCAAGACTTCAGACTTTTCCGTTAGACTATACTGCTGTACCCGGTTTTGGCGAAACACCAGAACGCAGGAGGTTTTTTGTGTCATCAGAGAACAGGACATGGTTCCAGTAATCCATGTTCTTAGTATGCTTGTCTTCAGCAAACTGTTTGTGGGCCTTCTTGTCCATCAGCTTTAGAACAGGCTTCCTTCAGGGACGACAGCCATGCAGAACAATTTGATGCAGTATGTGGCATATGGTCTGAGCACTGACAGGCTGACCCACCCCTTCAACCTCTGTAGCAATGCTGGCAGCACTCATACGTCTATTTTCCAAAGACAACCTCTGCATATGATGCTGAGCATGTGCACTCAACTTCTTTGGTCGACCATTCTTAGTGGAACTGGTCCTGTTAAACTACTGTATGGTCTTGGCCACCATGCTGCAGCTCAGTTTCAGGGTCTTGTAAATCTTCTTATATAATAAAATATTTACAAAAATGTGAGGGGTGTACACAAACATACGAAGACAATCCATATACTCTCTCTCTCAGAAGCCTTAAGCCTCATACACACGGTCGGACTTCAAACAAACTTTTCCGTGGATTTTTGTTTGAAGGGCGTTGGCCGTGAACTTGGTATGCATACACACGGCAGGACTTTTTCAACAAACTTTCCCAAAATCACGTGTTTTTTCAGCTCTTTTCTGCTCTTTACTGCCACCCTTTGGTCAACTTCTGCTATTGTTGGTTGATTTTAACATTGGTTCTGAGTATGTGTGTTTGTACTTTGGACTAAAGTCCTATTGACTTCTGTACACACGATAGGATTTTGCACTGTAGGACTTTTGTTGCCGAAAAGTTTGTCCAATAGTTTGTACACGGTCTGATTTTTTTTGAAAACCAAATTTTGAAGTTTTTGTTGTTAAGAAGTCCGATCGTGCGTATGGGCCTTTAGATCACCTAATTTCCTGATTGTTCTTGAACACTACGAAGCATTGATATGCGAGGTGCACAAGCTTCCATAAGCTTGTCATACTTTTTTAACTACTTATTTTATTTCTTATATTTTTGTTTAACTACACGGTAGGTAACGTTTTACATTGTTTCTATGATGCCAAGTGTGTGACAATAAAATCACACTATTTTTTAATCAGTCTGGCTATGGAACAAATTATCCAAAAACGCCTAAAGATACTGAAATATTAAATGTATCTTTGAATATTTAACAAACTTCAATATAGGATTGAACAGTTAAGGTAGTGTTGGGGATAAAAATAGCAGTGGGAAGTGGGGAGGGGGTTGTTCTTACAAGAAAACACATTTCTTGAATATAGAAAAGTAACAGTGTGTTAAAACTTCCTGATCTCTTAATTATTCTCAATAATAAATGCATACAATTCCAGTGGAGTACTATTTAGAGTGAAAATTACAGCTACAAAACAGTGCTTACAAAGTGAATGGAAAAATGCTTCTAAATCGAGATAGACCAAAATAGTACCAGGGTTTTGGGATTACTCCGTTTCTTAATGCCTTTTTATTAGGGCTGCAGAAATTAACAATTAATTCCTCGATTAATCGTATTTTTTGTTTATCTATCAAAATTATTATTATCACTTATCATTATGATTATTAAATCACCTCTCAATCTGCGGATCGCATGGTGTGGCGATCCGCAGATTGAACCCATAGGAAAGGCCACGGAGGCTAGCTCCGGAGCGGTGGCCATCTTGGTACAGATGGCGGTGGCCTAGGTGAGCGGCGCGCTGACGTCATCATCAACTGCTTGTGGATCTGCCTGCTTGTATAGTGGTAAGCAAGCAGACAATCATATATACAGTGGGGGAGATGTGGATATTACAGGGGGGGAGATTTGGGGAGATGTGGATATTACAGTGGGGGAGATATGGATATTACAGTGGGGGCAGATGTGGATATTACAATGGGGAGATGTGGATATTACAGCGGGGGAGATGTGGATATTACAGCGAGGAGATGTGGATATTACAATGGGGGAGATGTGGATATTACAGTGGGGGGAGATGTGGATATTACAGCGGGGAGATGTGGATATTACAGCGGGGGACATGTGGATATTACAGCGGGGAGATGTGGATATTACAGTGGGGAGATGTGGATATTACAGTGGGGAGATGTGGATATTACAGCGGGGGACATGTGGATATTACAGCGGGGAGATGTGGGTATTACAGTGGGGAGATGTGGATATTACAGCGCTGGAGATGTAGATATTACAGTGGGGGAGATGTGGACATTACAGTGGGGAGATGTGGATATTACAGCGGGGAGATGTGGATATTACAGTGGGGAGATGTGGATATTACAGTGGGGGAGATGTGGATATTACAGTGGGGAGATGTGGATATTACAGCGCTGGAGATGTGGATATTACAGTGGGGAGATGTGGACATTACAGTGGGGAAGATGATATGGATATTACAGTGGGGAGATGTGGATATTACAGTGGGGGAGATGTGGATATTACAGTGGGGAGATGTGGATATTACAGCGCTGGAGATGTGGATATTACAGTGGGGAGATGTGGACATTACAGTGGGGAAGATGATATGGATATTACAGTGGGGGAGATGTGGACATTACAGTGGGGGGAGATGTGGACATTACAGTGGGGAGATGACGTGGATATTACAGTGGGGAGATGATGACATTGCAGTTATAATTAATCAAAATTAGTCGATTAATTGATTTAAAAAAAAACGATTATTCGAACACGGAAATTTGAATCAGTAACTTTTTATTTATTTTACTTATCCCAAACCATTTGGTTTCACATGATACAGTCTGAGCATGCACAGAATGGGTCCTACAATGAGGCTGAAGCAGCTGGGTACACTTAAAACCACCGCTTATTCAAATGTACTAGAAAAACATTTACATTTAAAAAGTGACAGAGAAACAAAAAGGTTTTAAACAAGGAGGAAAATGTACACTTATCACAAGATACCTAACTCTCCCCACCCAAGTAAAAGAAAGAGAAATACCTATTTGATACCACTTTTTGCAACCACTTTGTTTATCAAGCTACAGACTGAGAACTGTGGACATACAATACCCTTTACTGACGAGCCCTATACTAGTAAGTGCTTGTTTAACCCACGCTGCCAAAAGAAGGGCATTCCCACAGTGAGGATGAGGTAGATTGTAGGTCAGGAACATGAAAAGTGGGCTACGGTGAAAAGGAGTACAACAGTCAGAGGCTCAAAGCAGGCACCAGTCAGGCCTCGTACACACGACGGGACAGTCCGATGAAAACGGTCCGCCGGACCGTTTTCATCGGACATGTCCGCTCGGAGATTTTGGTCTGATGGTTGTACACACCATCAAACCAAAATCCCCGCGGACAGAGAACGCGGTGACGTAGACGACACCGACGTTCTCTATCGCGCAAATTCAATGCTTCCACGCATGCGTCGAATCAATTCGACGCATGCACGGGATTTCGGTCCGCTGGTTAGACGTACTTTCCAGCGGACATGTTTCTTAGCATGCTAAGAAACATTTGTCCGCTGGAAACCTGTCCGCTAGGCCGGAAAATTGTCCGGTCGGCCCTACACACGACCGAACATGTCCGCGGAAACTGGTCCGGCGGACCAGTTTCAGCGGACATGTTCGGTCGTGTGTACGAGGCCTTACTGGGTTGGAGTCTAGATTGCATTATGGAGTTAAAATTGGGCTACACTATTCCACTCCAGAATACTGCAGCATATTAGTAGAGGTGCAGCATGAGTGTAAGTCTGCTTTGTGGTGAGGAGGAGAGCCAAGAGTAGAATGAATTGTGTTATGAGTCTTGTAAGGTTCGGTTCTGGTTCCGTTGCCTAGGCTGGACCTTGGACAGGTCGATTGATAGGACCCCCTCACCGGTGGGTCAATCACAGACACAGACAACGTTTGTTGTATCGAAGATTGCAACTTGCTATATTTGTTACAGAGTTTTTATACACACTCACAGATACAGAAATTCCCTCCTCTTTACATGTTCAGAGAAAAGGGGAACACGTTCACAAGTTTCAGTCTTACAAATTTCAGAGAATTTGAGGAACACTTGTTAAGCTTCAGAGAAAAGGGGAACACGTTACTTGCATACAGAATGCCTGCGCCGGAACTAGCCGTTTAACACATAATCTATTTGTATCTATGACAAAACCACAGAACTTAAATGATAGAATAAAAGCAAGAATAAAAAATACATATTGCAATGTCTTCTAAGAGACCTATGTTATACAAAATGGATCTTTAAAACTAAAATGGAGTAGCTAATGTCAGACACATAATATTCCATCATTTCACATTCCTTTCAAGTCTATAGGAGATTCCAGAGGACACTTGTGAACGGGATCCCCATTGTAACACAGGTAGCAGGAAAACAGATGAAGAAAGTTTGCTACACATCTAAAGATAAAAGTATTCCTTTATTCAATATCCATTCAAAAGTTACATGAAGACATGCAGTTGTACACCTTACTGATTTGTTTTACCTGTTGATTTGTGGTCATAAAAGGGTAGCTTCACTGGGGGTATTCAATAATGAGTAAGCACAGGCGTGTGAAACGCGTCTAATGATCGGTTGTGGGCGTGTCTTCATGTAACTTTTTAAATAAATATCGAATAAAGGTGGACAGGGTAGAAGCTGACCGGACATACTAGGGCAGGGAGTTCCAGAGGATGGGAGAGGCTCTGGATAAGTCCTGTAGGAGAGCATGGAAGGAGGTAACAAGGGAGCTAGAGAGAATGAGGTCCTGGGAGGAGCAGAGAAGACGATTTGGGTGATATACAAATGTTATCATTTTGTACTTCTGAACAAACGGACCATTTCATTAATTGTATGTTTACTTTGAACATTCTCTTCATGTTACTGTATTACAGTCAGGCTGCATATAGATTAAAGGGGTTGTAAAGGTTAGTTTTTTATTTTCTAAAATAGGCATTGTTGGTTCACTTACCTTTTCCTTCGATTTCCCTTCTAAATGTATTTTTTCTTTATTTTCTTTGTCTGAATTTCTCACTTCCTGTTCCTCCTTAGTAAGCTGTTCTGGCTGAATAACCCCCCATGGATGATAGGGCAAGCTTACTGAGGAGAAACAGGAAGTGAGAAATTCAGACAAAGAAAAATAAACATTTAGAAGGGAAATCGAAGGAAAAGGTATGTGAACCAACAATGCACTAGCTTAAAGGAACCTATTTGGAAAATAAAAAACAAACCTTTACAACCCCTTTAATAAATGTGTAGCACCCACTTGCTAAGCCCATTCCCACATGGAGTTCTACAGTAAAATTTTCAGTTATGGCAAGTCCAAAACCCTGATAACTGTCACTATCTTTTTAGGTTCCACACTCCATTTGGCTCTAGGGCTATGTTGGGAATCACACATTTACGAGAGGCCTCTCCTAGATCAGTGCTTCCATGTCTAGTCTGCAAAACACCCAAGGCCCATGAGACATGGGGACCCAGGTTACTAGGCATTTGCACCAGGCTTTCCTACCACATCCAGGCAGTTTGATCCTACCCCACTAGGCCACCACTCATTCCTGGACAGAATTAGTTGAAAAGTGCACACTCCACCAGGTATTGGCTGTATCGCTAACCCCTCACAAAGAATAGGAGACCTGCCCAGTTTTCTTCTATCTAGAACAGAACAAAGATTTGCTTTAGGCCTCTTTCACACTGGGCGGATCAGTAATGATCCGCCCCGTGCACCTCCGCTTGCTCAGCGGGGATCGCTTCGTTGATCCCCGCTGAGCCGGCGGATGACAGGGTGGTCCCCGCACACTGTGCAGGGACTGCCCTGTCTTTTCTCCACTCCCCCCTATGGGGGGATCGGATGAACACGGACCGTATGTCTGTGTTCAGCTGATCCGATCCGCCAGACGGAAGGAGAAGTAGGTTTTTTCTCCGTCACACTTTGGCGGATCGGAGCGGGTCGGATGGCAGCGGGCATGTCACCGCTGACATCCGCGGCTCCATAGAGGAGCACGGAGCGCCCGTACAGGTCCGCAAAGAAAACTGACAGACGGACCTGTATGGGCGCTCAGTGTGAAAGAGCCCTAACAGTTACCTGTTCTTCCATACCTTATCAAAGTAAGACTGTATACCATGTCACTACATTGTAGTTTGAGAGAAATGGGTCCAGCACTGCTAGTCTGTTCTGCACTCCCTCCTGTATCTACTTACTATTCATCGACTACACCCAAAGCTTGGCTATACAGTATATTTCTTACTCAACTAAGCTGATGGACAAAAAGGCATCCTAACAATTTGTAGGTGGGGATATTAATATTACTATACAGGAATTATAGCAGTTTACACAGTGCTTTACATTATTAGGGAGACAGTACAGTTATCATACAATTCAATACAGAAGGGTGCAGAGGGCCCTGGTCATAAGAGCTTACAATCAGGGACTACACAATAAAGGAGACTTACACCTTGTTCCATATATGCTTGCATTTTTTAGTACTGCTCCCAAACACAACCTTGCAGACCTAGGGCCGGATTCAGATACATTGGCGCATATTTATGCCGGCGTAGCGTATCTTTTTTAGGCTACGCCGGCGTAGCGCAGAGCGGCAAGCACTGGATTCACAAAGCACTCGCCCTCACTCGCTGTTAAAGATACGCTGGGTTTCCCCGGCGTAAACCAGCGTAGGAGGTAGTGGGCGTGAGCCATACTAATGAGGCGTGACCCCCATGCTAATGATGGGCCAAGCGTCATAGAAGTACTTAAAATGAACGGCGCATGCGCTGTCCCGTGGACGCAAACCAGTGAGCATGCTCAGAATCACGGCGAAACTACTCCCTAAGATACGTCGAATCACTGCCTATGACGTGAGCGTAACCCAAGCCCAGCCCTATTCACGTAATACTACGTAAATGACGTAAAATAGACGGCTGATCCCTGGTCCATACCTTTACATGAGTGGCGCCTCATAGATAAGGGATAACTATACGCCGGACGTAAGCCTTACGCAAACCGCGTATATTATGCGCCGGGCGCAACTACGTTTGTGAATCTCCCTCATTTGCATATTTGCAATGAGGCGGCCAACGTAAATATGCTCACAAGATACGCCGGCGTAGGAAAGTTACGTCGGTCGGATGAAGCCTATTTTCAGGCGTATCTAGTTCTGTGGGCACGGCGCACAGATATGACGGCGCATAGTTACACTTACGCGGCGTATCTCGAGATACGTCGGTGTAAGTGCTACGTGAATCCGGGCCCTAGTCTCCAAATGTTATCCCACATACTGCTTCAATTTACATAATTACACACGGTGTGCGCAAGTCCTGTTAATTGGAGCAATGTGCAGGGATGTGTTGGACCACTGAAGAGTCAGGTCACTGCATTGTGTATCAGAGCAGTGGATTACCTCCCCAGAGTGCTACAACACAGGGCTTTTTAACCAGCGGCAGACTGACAACATATGGGGCCCCCAGGCAATAGGAGATTATGGGGCCCCCCGGGCAATAGGAGATTATGGGGCCCCCAGGCAATAGATTATGGGGCCACACAGTACACACACACACACACACACATATATACAGTATATACACACACACAGCAGTGGCGGCTGGTGCTCAAATTTTTTTGGGGGCGCAAACGAAAAATTGCAGCCTCACTGTGCCCATCAAATGCAGCCACTGTGCCATCAATTGTCACCACTGTGCCATGCCATCAAACGCAGCCACTGTGCCATCAATTGTCACCACTGTGCCATGCCATCAAACGCAGCCACTGTGCCATCAATTCGCACCACTGTGCCATGCCATTAAACACAGCCACTGTGCCATGCCATCAAATGCAGCCACTGTGCCATCAATTGTCACCACTGTGCCATGCCATCAAACGCAGCCACTGTGCCATGCCATCAAACACAGCCACTGTGCCATCAATTGTCACCACTGTGTCCTTTAATTGTCACCGCTGTGCCCTTTAATTGTCCCTGCTGTGCCCATTGTCCCCACTCTGCCAATTGTCGCCACTGTGCCCATTGATGTCGCCGCTGTGCCCTGTAAAGTGCCCCTTTCCCCCCCCGCCCGGCACTTACCTTTACTGGAGTCAGCCATCCACGTCCCTCGATGTCTTCTACCGCCCTCGATGACTGACAGGCGTCTCAGCCAATCAGGTTACCGGTAGCCAAAATAGGCCAACCTGATTGGCTGAGACGCCTGTCAGTCTTATACAAGGAGCGCATCCATAGTGCGTTCCTTGTATAAGCTTCCGGGACCTGAGGGCTGTACTCAGAAAAGCCTATCAGAGCCGTTGGCTCTGAAAGGCACTTTCGTACAGCCAACCAGCTGCCGTTATTCAGATGGCCGGACATGAGCGCCGACCATCTGAATAGAACAGCGGCAGCGGCGATAATAACATAGATTCAAGCAATGCATGAATCTATGTTATTAGACTCAGTGGCGGTGAGAGCCAGAGGGGGCGGTGCTCCAGCGCCCTCTATGGACGAACCGCCACTGACACACAGTATACATACACACAGAATACACATACACAGACTGAAAAGATACTGGAGAGGCGGGGCAGCTATAATCTTGGGATTTTTTTAAAAACACAGATTTTGACATACTGTCTCCGGTTTTACTGAGGCTGGCAACCCTGATAGGGCCCCTTAGTGGCATAGGGCCCTCGGCAGTGCCCGAGTACCCAAATGGTCAGTCTGCCCCTGGTTTTAACCTTTTCAGCAGCACAAAGTACAAAAATAAATAAATAGGTTCAGTTGGGCTTTAATAACCTTATTTGTACCTGTTAACATACAGCTGTGTGAGGAAATATATATAAATAGCAATAGAATTGATGTATTGCATTTAAAATCCTATCACATACAAGCTTTATGTCTGAAGCTGTTACGGGAACATGGGGCCAGATCCACAGACGAAGTTCGCCGGCATATCTACTGATACGCCGGTGTACGTTCAAATTTCCCGCGTCGTATCGTTGTTTTGAATCCTCAAAACAAGATACGACGGCTTCTGGGTTAGATCCGACAGGTGTACGTCTTCGTACGCCTTCGGATCTAAGATGCAATACTTTGGCGTCCGCTGGGTGGCGTTTTCCGTGTTTGGGTATGCAAATTAGCGATTTACGACGATCCACGAACGTACGTGCGGCCGTCTGTAGTCGGCTTTTTCCGGCGTATAGTTAAAGCTGGTATTTTTCGGCGTAAACATAGACTTGCCATGTTAAGTATGGCCGTGGTTCCCGCGTGAAAATTTGAATTTTTTTTTGCGTAAGTCGTCCGTGAATAGGGATGGAATTTCTTGACGACGAATGCGCATTTCATTCGGCGCGGGGACGCGCTTCATTTAAATAAAACCCGCCCCCAACCCGCCAAATTTAAAATCCGCCGCCAGAAATACACTACGCCGCCGTAACTTACGGAGCGAAATCGCTGAGGATTCGAAAATGCGCCAGGTAAGGTACAGCGGCGTAGTGTATCTCTGATACGCTGCGCTGTTCTACATGTATGTGGATCTGGCCCTTGGTTACTAAAATTAGGCTGCTTTTGAGAAAGCTTTAATTTCCATTCTACTGCTTTTTTTTTTTTTTTTTTATTAGCTCTAGTTTCTTCCATTGCTATATAACTTGCTGACTGTGAGAGTGGGTGGTGAATATTATTGCCAGGATTATTCATTATTTAGGCAAGTACTTATATTTGCCATTGCTGAACACAAATTCAGGTTTCTATACTGGTGGGAACAGTAACAATCAAAAGCACTTCGCTCATTGCTAAACTAGCTAAACTGTGGAGAACAGCCTGTCTCCAGAAATAGAATAGTTAAAGGGGTTTTAAAGGAAAAAAATATTTTCCCTAAATAGCCTCCTTTACCTTAGTGCAGTCCAAAAAATGTGGTTTTAGCCTGGATCAACCAATCAAAAAAATTTGACAATAATCATATATCAAAAAAGAATTCAATGAAAATATTCCAGCTTCCTCCACTAGGGATGCAGTTCTAATGGTCAAGCGCAAATAACAACAAAACGAGAGAAAATAGTTCCCCCAAAGAAGACCAAGATTAGAACACTATGGAAAAAACACTGAATTTTATTAAGTAGAAAAATTATAGTGCAACAAAAGACAAATAGAAAATGGCAGATAAACAGAGTGGTATCACAGTTAGGGCTCTTTCACACGGGTGGCCCGTTCAGGTCCGCCTGCTAGTTTTTTTAATTAGGCCTGCTTACGCCGGACCACAGACGTTACGCCGCCGTAACTTAGGGCGCAAGTTCTTTCTGAATACGGAACTTCCGCCCTATTTTCCGGCGGCGTAACGTATCTGAGATAGTTATGCCCGCCAAAAGATACACCAATGTATCTGAATCCGGGCCCTAGATAGATAGATAGATAGATAGATAGAGAAAGATAGATAGATAGAGAAAGATAGATAGAAGGAAGATAGATAGATAGATAGATAGATAGATAGATAGATAGATAGATAGATAGATAGATAGATAGAGGGAGAAAGATAGATAAAAGGAAGAAAGATAGATAGATAGATAGATAGATAGATAGATAGATAGATAGATAGATAGATAGATAGATAGATAGATAGAGGGAAGAAAGATAGATAGATAGATAGATAGATAGATGGAGAAAGATAGATAGAAGGAAGAAAGATAGATAGATGGAGAAAGATAGATAGAAGGAAGAAAGATAGATAGATAGATAGATAGGTAGATAGATAGAAGATAGATAGATAGATAGATAGATAGATAGATAGATAGATAGATAGATAGATAGATAGATAGATAGATAGATAGAGAAAGATAGATAGAAGGAAGAAAGATAGATAGATAGATAGATAGATAGATAGATAGATAGATAGATAGATAGATAGATAGATAGATAGATGGAAGAAAGATAGATAGATAGATAGATAGATAGATAGATAGATAGATAGATAGATAGATAGATAGAGGGAAGAAAGATAGATAGATAGATAGAGGGAGAAAGATAGATAGAAGGAAGAAAGATAGATAGATAGATAGATAGATAGATAGATAGATAGATAGAAGGAAGAAAGATAGATAGATGGAGAAAGATAGATAGAAGATAGATAGATAGATAGATAGATAGATAGATAGATCGATAGATAGAGAGATAGAGGGAGAAAGATAGATAGAAGGAAGAAAGATAGATAGATAGATCGATAGATAGATAGATAGATAGATAGATAGATGGAGAAAGATAGATAGAGGGAAGAAAGATAGATAGATAGTTGGATAGAAGGAAGAAAGATAGATAGATAGATAGATAGATAGATAGATAGATAGAGGGAGAAAGATAGATAGAAGGAAGAAAGATAGATAGATAGATCGATAGATAGATATATAGATAGATAGATAGATAGAAGGAAGAAAGATAGATAGATAGAGGGAGAAAGATAGATAGAAGGAAGAAAGATAGATAGATAGATCGATAGATAGATAGATAGATAGATAGATAGATAGAAGGAAGAAAGATAGATAGATAGATAGATAGATAGAGGGAGAAAGATAGATAGAAGGAAGAAAGATAGATAGATAATAGGGAGAGAGAAAGATAGAGGTGAAGAGAGAGAGAGAGAGAGAGAGAGAGAGAGAGAGAGAGAGAAGGGAATGAAGGCCACCCCTACATCAGTGTACTCACTCAGAGGCAGGAGGGACTGACTGGATGGATGGATCGATATCAGACTCCTCCATCTTTTCTTTCTGTTTGCTCTTTGCTGTGCTTGAAAATTTCCGCCCACATCCCTTAGGGGGCAGACACAGAAGGAGAGGAAGAGAGGAGGGGGAGGAGTAAAAGCAGCTCCTCTCCTATAACTGGCTGTGCGGGCAGCAAGAGGAGGGGAGAGATGTCAGAGCTAGCTATGGCTGGGAGACAGGCATGTGTGCCGAATAGAGCATTGATTACCCTCGGCACTTCCGCTTTCCACGCTGGAACGCACGGGGTGGCAGGCGATGACGTCAGTGTGCTGTCGCTGTATGCGTTCCAGCGTGGAACGCAATACGGCGCCGAAAAGCACCGTTTACAAGGTGTACGATGTACCTCATACTCATTCACCTAGGGTGGGGGGTCGGGATCTGGGGGCTCACTTATTAAAGGGGGCTCCCGGATTTCGATAAACCCCCCCCGCGCGCAGACCCCGACAATCAACGGCCAGGGTTGTTGGGAAGAGGCCCTTGTCCCCATCAACTTGGGGACAGGTTGTTTTTGGGGTGGGGGGCCGCAGGGCGCCCCCCTGCCCCAAAGCACCCACCCCCCCATGTTGAGGGCATGCGGCCTGGTAGGCTCAGGAGGGGGGGGCACTTACTCGTCCCCACTCCTTTCCTGACTGGCCAGGCGGCATGCTCGGATAAGGGTCTGGTATAGATTTTGGGGGAACCCCCATGCCGTTTTTTCGGTGTAGTGGGGTTCTCCTTACAATCTATACCGGACCCAAGGGCCTGGTATGCTCCTGGAGGGGAACCCATGCCATTTTTTTATTTAAAATTTGGTGTGGAGTTCCCCCTCATGATTCATACCAAACACAGTGGGACAGATTCATGAAGCACTTACACCGTTTTTTTGGTAGATGCACGGCGTAAGTGCAGATTTGCGCCGGCGGATCGCTGCGCCTTACCCAGAGAACCAGATTACGCCTCCAAATAGACTTCATCGCCTTGGTGTAACCTTTCCACGCCGGCGTGGCGTTGGCGCAGATTTACGCTGGTCCGATCTGGCGCGGCCATGGTTTTTGTGTTTTAAATATGCAAATGAGGTTTTTGGGCCGATTCATCAACTTAAGCTTGACCGGCGCAGGCTACTCCCGGCTGAAATTTCCGGTGCAAAGTTACACCTCATAAAAGCAGGGGTAACTTTGCACCAAACTTGCAGAGGTCAGCTGGAGAGCAGCTAAAGCAGCAGCGTTACAAACGAACTGAGCAACAACACTTGCTGGACAACACATAGAGGCGGTCCCCATGTTGGGAGAGGCCCTCAATAATTACAGCCCTCTCCTCTGGGCTGAAATTGGTCATCCGCCCACCTGAGGATTCCTCATCAGCCATAACTGCCCCACCACAATGCAAACGACCTAGCTTAGAAAAAAAAAAGCTTCAGTACATTTGCACCTGCAGGGCGGAAGTCTGGGCTGATTCATGGACTGGGCTTTGGTAGTGGGTCGGCGTAGCTCAGGGATCACGCCGGGGCGCAGTTCTGAGCATGTGCAGATTGGGGCATTTACCCCTGGATGTCACTGAGCATGTGCGGTCTAAGATGTGCCCCGGCGTGACCCCTGCCCCACGGTCGGCACTTCATTAGCATAGGGTGACTCCCAGTTGGCCTTACCCCGCCTTACGCCGTCTAAAATCCGCCCCGCTGGGGCATCGTAGACAAAAAAAGTTTCTTGAATCACCTAACTGCCTCTCCGCGCTGGACCGGTGTAGTCTAAAAATGATGCACCACGCCGGTGCAAATCTGCACCATTGTTCATGAATCTGGCCCAGTGTCTGGAATTGGCGGGAATCCAAGTCGGATCCTCATTCTAAGTCGGACGTATGCCGGCTTTTTCCCTTCCCGGCGCTGGCTCCCGCGACGGGGCTCGTTGGTGGTCAATCTCGCCAAGAAAAGCAGCGAGATTGACAAAATATAGCGGTCACCTACTGTATGTAGCATTTACTCTCTGGAATCCATATGCTCTTAGCTCAGGCATTTACAGTAGGCAAGGAGTGTGTGCTTAGCTGAAAAAAAACCCTACTCTTCTCCTGAGATAAAAGAAATAAGATGCCCATCAAGACTCCTGGGATGTATGACGTCAGTTTGACCTAGGACAGAAACCAGGAAGCAACTAAAAAAATTGACAAAAATGTTCAAACAAGTAACTATAATATCTAATTGGTTGCAATGGGTAGTGGGCTTTTTTTAAAATTATAAATCAGACTTATTGAGGTCGATGTACTAAAGGCAAATACACATTGCAATTTGCAAGTGCAGTTGCTCCTTAGCTTAGAAAATGTTGCAAAGCTTCACTTTGTAAAGAATATCCAAACACACGTAAGGGAAAAATAAACACAATATTTTTGCTTGCACATGATTGGATAATGGAAGTCGGTAGAGCCTCCTCTCATTTACTAAGCTTTACTAAGCTTTACTTAGCTTTACTAAGCTTTGGAGCAACTGCACTTGCAAAATGCACAGTCTATTTCCCGTTAGTAAATCCACCCCATTGCATGTTGAACTATTTCTACCTTGGTCCCAAATTTTACTTTTTAACTATTTTCAAAGTAATTCACAATTCCCTATTTGGTAGTACACATACTTTTATTTTTGTCCTAAAAACTTAAAACAACAAAATACATCTGGCAAACACAAAGGCCTGGTACACTGAAAGAACATGTTGTATCTGTGAGGATACTACAATGTAGATGATTTCATTTTGCTATTTAACTTGTTAGAATATAGGCTTGGTTTTAAACAATGATACGTACAATTCTATTTTGTTATACAATAATACAATGCAAACAATAAAAAAGGTAATACAAAGAATTGGTTTAAAAAGAATACTGAGACTCTTGCATAGAATAGAATGGATTAGGTTTGAGAATTAGGATAAAAGAACACAAATAATAAAATATTTAGGGGAGGTACAAACAACAGCAATACATGCAATACATTTGCAGCTGTTGCCTGATTGCTAGTTGGAATGTCAATAAGCAAGCCAAGCCCAGGTATACTTTCACCTTCCTTGACTTTTCAGTAATAAGCCGATTTATTTTAGTCTGTGTACTTGAAAACAAGAACTGTGTTGCGTTTTAGTTTATCAGCAGTTGTTTGGTTACAAGTAGATCTGTTAGCTCAAGGCTTAAAAAAATAAAATAAATGCATGTTGTTCTGTAAACAACACAAGTACACAGAATAGTCAATATTACTACTTATGTACAGTGCTATGAAACATATGCTGAAGGTCTTTTGAAATCACATTGGAAACAATAAACAATTTAAAGGCACTACTCTTAAAGAATATCTCGAGAATTTGCAGTTAGTTTAGTCGTCTCAACAGAGGCTATATTTCATTGATTTAAATTGTATGTCAAAAGAAAAACGTATAAACTACATCTTCACCATACATGCACATTTGCTAATGTTTTAACCCTTTAAAAATGATGTAAGTACAGAAAAATACCAGAAATCACCACAACATAAGTCCAACTTACTATTTGGGCTGGCAACAATGCCTTTGCTGTAGAGCATTGGTTCTCAACCTGGGGGTCGGGACCCCCTTGGGGGTCAAATGAGGATTTGCCAGGGGTCCCCAAAACCTGGGCTGTTCATGAAGCCTGCGGCCACCCACTCAGCCGTCCATTCAGTTCACAGCATAGCTGGGAGGCAGGGACTAGAGGTCAGCTGATTGGTGAGAAATGTGAAGTGGGAGGGGCTGGAGGAGACCCTATCTGCTGATTTCAGCATAGGTGTCACTGCTACGAGAAATCATAAAGTCGGAGACACAGTGAGGAACACTACCTGTGATTAGAGTTGCCTTTAAAAGTCCCCACTACAGTTCTCAGATCAGCAGATTACCTTGATCAAGAGCACCTAAGTTGGCTGATCAGAACTCCCCCCAGCATTGCCACTGATCCCAACTCCCCACCAGCACTGCCACTGATCCCAACTCCCCGCCAGCACTGCCACTGATCCCAACTTCCCGCCAGCAGTGCCACTGATCCCAACTACCCAGCAGCACTGCCACTGATCCCAACTCCCCGCCAGCACTGCCACTAATCCCAACTCCCCGCCAGCACTGCCACTGACCCCAACTCCCCGCCAGCACTGCCACTGATCCCAACTTCCAGCCAGCAATGCCACTGATCCCAACTCCCCACCAGCACTGCCACTGATCCCAACTCCCCGCCAGCACTGCCACTGATCCCAACTCCCCGCCAGCACTGCCACTGATCCCAACTTCCCGCCAGCACTGCCACTGATCCCAACTCCCGCCAGCACTGCCACTGATTCCATACTCCCCACCAGGATAACAAACAAGAAATTAGGATAGAGAGAGAGAAAAGGGAAAGAAAGGAAAACGTGGTACATCCAAAAATTTACTATAAGGGGTTTTATTACTGTAGGAGTGGAAGGGACTCTGGGAGTGCTAAATGTCCGTGGGTTAGGGGTGCAAATTACTTGTCTTACCTTGGGTGCTGACAACCCTCGATAGGAAAATAATTTTACTGTTAGGGGTCCCCACAACTTGTGAAATGTTATCAAGGGGTCACGGCACTAGACAGGTTGAGAACCACTGCTGTAGAGTAACCTGAACTGGCCTTGCCAACCCTGCCTGCTGTACTACAAAACTCTTAGGCCTCGTACACACAACCGAGGAACTCGTCGGAAAAGACACATCGTTTTCCTCGACGAGTTCCTTGTTAGGCTTGTCGAGAAACTCGAAAAGCTTTCTTTGCGTACACACTGTCAAGACCAAATCTCGTCGTTCTCAAACGCGGTGACGAACAACACATACAATGGCAGGGGAAGTTCGATTCCACTGGCACAACCCTTGTTACTGCGTGTTAAGTAAAAGTTTGGTAGGAGACGATTTGCACTTTTCAGTCTGCTACAGCGTGACAAATGTGCTATCTCCATTACAAACGCTACTTTTAACTAAGGTGCGCTCCCGTCTTATACTTTATTCTGAGCATATTCAAAGCATACACACGATCGTGTTTCTCGTCGAAAACCAACACGACGAGGAAATTGAGACTCCCGTTGAGGAAAAATATAACTTGTTCTCTTTTTTCCTTGTCGAGTTCCTCAACAGTTTTCTCGATGAAAAGCATACACACGACCGTTTTCCTCGGCAAAAAAGCTCTGCCACCAAGTTTCTTGATGGATTCTGTCGAGGAAAACGGTCGTGTGTACGAGGTCTAACTGTCCCTTATACCCTTTATCCTGCTCCACACAGAAGGTGGTTTCTTTCCCAACAAAACAATGCCGCTGCCTCGACTTTTATAAGCCTGGACAAACGCTGAGTACAGGAAAAAAGCTTGTGGGAGAAGTAGTTCTGGGAGTGAGCCTACATCAATAAGAACCCAATACCCTGTAGCTCCCCCCGCAAAAATTTTACAAGTCATTTTACAAGTCAGGTGATGTTGTCACGGGGAAGTAATAAAAGCTAATTTTTATTACAGGGACAAAATGAAAACAAAAAACAGTTCTGGTACACAGTGGTGGGAACAGGTCCTCTGGTACCCAACGCATGAATGGCAAAACCCCTCCCTTCCTCAACCACCACTCAGGATGGAAATGAATAGAGACATGCACAATCACATATACCGTGACTATACCGGAATATGATACAGGAATAACAGCTTCTGTCCACCAGTCCTGTTGCTCCTGAGGAACCATCTGAAATTCGAGGTGTTGGTGACCTTATCAGCATCCTCCCAAATTTTGTTGATTGCAAATAGAAGGAGCTGAGTGAAAAATTGTATGTCAGACAACAGCCGCATCAGATGCAATCGCTGCCCAGATATTCTGACAGTCGCCAGTGCTGCCAGTCAAAAACAATAATCATCGGAAGAGATTCATCTATTAACGTTGTTTAGTGTTGCTGGGGGAATCAAGTGATTGCTCTAGTTTTAGGGAACAATACACTGGTCAATGTTTGGCTCCAGCCATTTATCAAGAACAAAATTCCAGCGTGTCAAACAAGCAACTTATGTGGAGCAGGGACTGCCATAAACTGATCAAAGTTTGGCCAATATCTGCTGAAAAGTATGGTCAGCTTAAATTGTTTGTATGGGTAATTAAAAAAAATATGTCATACTTACCTGCTCTGTGCAATGGTTTTACACAGAACAACCCTGATCCACGCAGGCGTCCCAATAATTTTGGAAATATAGTGTATCTCCTTTAATATTAACGCTAAACACTGATTGAAAGTTGCTCCAAAAGCAACACAAAGCACTGAAAATTACACATATGTGGGTCACTAAAGGATAGGTCCTCTAAACCAGTTATTGTCAGGGGATGTGCAGTAAGTGTCAGTATAATCCCTTTGTGCCCATGTTGTGACAATTCTCAGGCCTCGTACACACGACCGTTTTCCTCGACAGAATCCATCAAGAAACTTGGTGGCAGAGATTTTTTGCAGAGGAAAACGGTCGTGTGTATGTTTTTCGTCGATAAAACTGTTGTGGAACTCGACGAGTCTCAATTTCCTCGTTGTGTTTATCGTCGGGCTGGTTTATGACGAAACACGTTTGTGTGTGTGCTTAGAAACCTGCGCATGCTTAGAATAAAGTATGAGATGGGAGCGTGCCTTCGGTAAAAGTAGGGTTTGCAATGGAGATAGCACATTTGTCACGCTGTAACAGACTGAAAAGCGTGAATCATCTCTCACCAAACTTTTACTTAACATGCAGTAACATGAGATTAGCAAAAGCAGGCCCAAGGGTGGCGCCAGTGGAATCAAACTTCCCCTTTATAGTGCCGTCGTATGTGTTGTACGTCACCGCGTTTGAGAACAACAAGATTTTGTCATGACAGTGTGTATGCAAAGAAAGCTTGTCAAGATTCTCGACAAGCCTAACAAGGAACTCGTCGAGGAAAACAATGTTTAATTTACGACGAGTCGTGTGTACGAGGCCTAAGTTCTAAATCCTGTGCAGTCTGCTCTATTCATTACAGCTTCTTCTGACAAAAAAGGGTGCCATAGGAAACCTCTGACAACCAAGCAGAGGAAGAGAGACAACAAAAAGGACTCACACTGATTGTGTTACAATAGCATGCCTTTATCTCTACAATAGTTTTTATGAAAAAAGATATCTGTTATACCATGCATTCAGATATTGAGCAATATCAAAAAATTCCCTAAAAGCCTTAATACACAGTTGTTTATTAGGACTACACTAAGCTACACTTTGCTCCATCTTGCTCTGAATTTTCCGATACAATTAGTGATCTAATAAGCTTGATATACTTGGGGTAACTACCTAAAATGAAGGATAAAATCCTTTTTTTTTGTATGTTCGGTCTGCATGGAAAATTAGTTACGGTCCATAATTTTAGAAAGATGACACAAAGGTCAGTATTTCGGTTTTAGGTTCATATAATCCAAATAAATAGGAGGGTGACCATGTAATATACAGTTAAAAAATAAGTGTTAGTTTTTTATCCATACATTGAAAAATGTAATTCCACAAATGTTGACCCATAATGGCAATCTTTTCTCTTTTTTTTCCCCTTTGCTTATGCTAGTAATTTTGTTTAACTAAAAAACAAACTTTTTGTTTTAGTTCTGGATTGAGTGGAGAGGAATTCGAACCCCTGTCAGGTTTTAAGTTCTACCTGTGTCCCTGTTAGGGAGCTTCACCCTCTCTATTTTTCTTCTATACTGTTATCATGAAAGTGAAAGAAAAATAAACATTTTTGGTTGTCCCCAGAACAGCAATGTAAGGATAATCTTCCAAGGGGACACTAATTCTGGTGACAACCAGGGATTTTCCTCACTTTGGAGGGATTGTCTCTTACTTCCTGTTTTGGTTTAGAGACAGGAAGTAAAGGGAAATCTCCTGAATAGGACGATGTAAAAAGGGAAAAAAAGTTTTGTCTTTAGTCCTACTTTAAAGTTGACCTTCTCCTCCCGAGGGAGATCCCACCTCTCCACCCCTCGTCCCTTCCTCTGCAGAAATAGGGCAATTTTTTTTTTTTTTTTTTCTATAGAAATTCTGCCCTGCCTCCTCATACATGTCACTCGCCTTAGGCAAATAACACACTCACTGCCCGCTGTACCTTCAGGGATATGTATGTCACATATCCCAGAAGTCATAAGCTTTCATTGAAGAACTGGAGATGGGGCTTAACGGTGCGTCATCAAGAGGCTTGCCTGCTGTCCCAGTTGAGGCAGTAGGCCTCTCGATGACGTCAGATAAAACATGGCGGAGTGGGACGGAGCTGTGGCTGGGCATGATATTATCTCAGTGGGTCAACGTTGGATCCACTGGGTGCAGATCCACCATCAGGTAAGAGGGGCAAAAAATAAATAAAAAATGAGGAGGTCGGCCAGGGTTCTTCTTTAAGACCTCATGCACACTGAGGGGGTTATTTCCGAAAGGCAAATCCACTTTGCACTACAAGTGCAAACTACAAGTGCAACCAGGGCCGGATTAACAATGGGGCTGATGGAGCTGCAGCTCCAGGCCCCTTTCTCAAGATAGGCCCATTTGCCCCAAAAAAAAAAAAAAAAAAAAAAAAATTTTTTTTTTTTTAAGATTTTTTTTTTTCTAAGATCGAATTTGGGGGGTTGTAGCTCGATGACCAGAGGTCACAGAAACCCCACATTTGGGGGTAGGCATTAGAAGAGCTACCCCACAACTGGTTAAAATATGGGACGGCTATCATTTATGGTTCCGGAGATACGGGCCTGCTTGCACAGCCTGTCAGAAGCTACATTCAGAGCGGCCAATATAAATACAAGCTGACACACTACAGCAGACTGATAGGATCACAGTGCTTATAATAATTATTTGTATATTACTCATGGTAATTAACCCCTTGCCACCCAGGCCAATTCTGACACTTCTCTACTACATGTAAAAATCATCATTTGTTTTTTGCTAGAAAATTACTCTATAGTGGTCTTTGCACTTTTTATGTTGCACGGTACAGAGCTGCACGATTCTGGCTAAAATGAGAATTGCAATTTTTTTGCTTAGAAGATAGATCTTGATTCTCTCACAATTGTTGCGGTGTAACATCATCTTTCACATAAAAAAAAAAAAAAAAAAAATGGGCTAACTTCACTGTTTTGTTTTTATGGTTTTTATTATTCATTGAAGTGGGAAAATGCAGTGTGACATAACATATTGCAGCAATAGCCATTGTATTCCCTAGAGTCTCTGCTAAAATATATATAATGTTTGGCAGTTCCAAGTAATTTTCTAGCAAATAATATTGCTTTCTAACTTAAGAAACAAGTGTTGGACTTTAAGTGGTTAAATTTAGTTACAATGTTAGTTAGTTACAATGTTTCATTTTGTTTACAAACTTTGCAGACTGCCCAGATTGTTTTTTTACACACAGAAGTGTATCCCTTTGATCTAAGAAGGAAGTGTCAGTTACAATGTTTCCTGTTAAAAACTTGGCAGACTGCCCAGATATTTTCTTTTGATAGCTGAAAGTCTCTCCACTTGTTATATGAAAAAATCAGCAAACTCTGCATTGAAGATCGTCAGGGGGGTTGAATCGAGATCACGATTTTTTTAACGATTAATTGTGCAGCTCTAGCACGGTATTTGCGCAGCAATTTATCAAACATGTTTTTTTGGAAAAAAATGTTTCATTCATTAAAAAAACAGTTAGTTAGTTAAGTTAGCACATTTTTTTTGGTATCCTAAGCGATGCTTTACATTTTTTTAGGTTACATGTTTAGAGTTACAGAGGAGGTCTAGTACTAGAATTATTGTTCTCGCTCTAACGATCGTGGCATATGTAACCTGTGTGTATCTGGCTCTGATACTACCAGTGCCTAGCCAGCCACTGACTAGTATCTCTCCCCAGCCTGTCCCCACACACCCTCTCACCTGCTGACCTGAGGATGGGGGAATCACTCCTGCAGTGTTATTGTGTTCTGCCAGTGCGTACAATGATCAGTGTTGCTAACTTTAGCTGGCAGCACTGATTGATTTAAGAAAAAAAAAACAGGCTGGTTGTACTCAAGTTAATTAATAGATTGACTTGTGTAAAACCAGCTAGCCCATACATAGATTGACTATGGCTGGTCTCTGCATAATTGGCGTAATTTCAATCCATGTATGACCCGCTTAACCACTACGCAGTCCCTAAATATCCTTCCACTCCTGTACATAGTGCTCACTGTCATACTCTCCACACTCCTCTCCTGTACATAGTGCCCACTGTCATACTCTCCACACTTCTCTCCTATACATAGTGCCCACTGTCATACCCTACACACTCCTCTCCTGTACATAGTGCCCACTGTCATACCCTCCACACTCCTCTCCTATACATAGCGCCCACTGTCATACCCTCCACACTCCTCTCCTATACATAGCGCCCACTGTCATACCCTTCACACTCCTCTCCTGTACATAGTGCCTGCTTTCATACACTTCTCTCCTGTACATAGTGCCCACTGTCATACCCTCCACACTCCTCTCCTATACATAGCGCCCACTGTCATACCCTTCACACTCCTCTCCTGTACATAGTGCCTGCTGTCATACACTTCTCTCCTGTACTTAGTGCCCACTGTCGCACCCTCCACACTCCTCTCCTGTACATACTGCTCACTGTCATACCCTCCACATTCCTCTCCTATACATAGTGCCCACTGTCATACCCTCCACACTCCTCTCCTATACATAGTGTTCACTGTCATACCCTCCACACTCCTCTCCTATACATAGAGCCCACTATCATACCGTCTACATTCCTCTCCTGTACATACTGCCCACTCTCATACCCTCCACACTCCTCTCCTGTACATACTGCCCCATCATACCCTCCACACTTCTCTCTGGTACGTACTACCCTCTGTCATACCCCCTCACTCTTCCTGTACATACTGCCCATTGTCATACCCTTCACACTCCTCTCCTGTACATAGTGCTTTTTTCCGTACCCTTTGTACTCCTCTCCTGTACATAGTGCCCACTGTTAGACCCTCCACATTCCTCTCCCTCACCTGCACATACTTCACACTTATATACCGTCCATACTCCTCCCCTATGTCGCTTAACCACAAAAACAGTTCTTTAAAATTATACTGAATACCCTCAATGTTACCAGCTCTAGAATGGACACACTTTTGTTAGTTCAACTAAAGGAAATCTCAGTTCTCATATTTGTTCTGCCCATTATTAGTACTCATTTAATTTTGTGATTACTACTATGATGTATAGAGGAACATCGGGGATCTCAGCTACTCTAAATATAGCACTTATATAAAAAAGTGTCCCTGAAAATATTTTTTAAATGTTGGCAACTGTGCACTTAGGCACTGCCCAAGGGCCACCGTCCACCGGGTCAGTAGGGGGCCCCATGAGAGGCTCCTGGGATCCTGTGATAATAAAGCGGTAGTAAACTTTCCTGACATTACTACTTTTTAGAGGCCCTGGGGTAGGTTATGCCACAACGTACAAGTATGCACAGCATATTAGCACATTAGTGTACACTTACATTTTCAGACTGAGCCCTCCAGTGCTGCGATGAATCAGGCGGGGCCCGTGCGCTTACATCTTCACCCGGTCTTCCTTCTGGGTTCTTGCCATGGCTGGGCTGCGTTCATGTCATTCCCACGCATTTATTTATTATTTATTACACCCCATTCACACCTCCGCGACAAAACGCCCGACGCTGGCCGCTCGTGCCGCTGGAGGGGAGAATTCCCATTGCTGTCTATGAGATGGTTCACATCTCATAGACGCCGTACACCTGCGGCATGAAAAAAAGTCCCGGACCCTTTTTTTCAGGCGGCATTGGCGTTCGGACATACAAAGCAATAGGAAGGATTTGTAAAAAAAAAGTTACACTATTCGCGGCAAAATACGCCGCGTACGCGGCGTTACTTGTCGCGGAGGTGTGAATGCAGCCTAAAAGGCCCCACCAAAATCCTCAGCACCAGGCCCATGATGTTCTTAATCTGGCCCTGAGTGCAACGTGCACTTGAAATTGCACTGAAAGTACACTTGTAAGTGCAGTCGCTGTAAATCTGATGCTGCGCACACACGGTCGTTTTTTGTCTTGGAAAAAAACGTCGTTTTTTTATCATGAAAAAAAACTACGTTTTTCAAACTTCATTTTAAAAAACGACGTTGCCCACACACCATCGTTTTCTGAAAATGCTCTTGCAAAGCGCGGTTACGTACAACACGTACGACGGCACTCTGTTCCATTCAAGCTCGCGTCATAACTTGCTTCTGAGCATGCGCAGCTTTTAAAACATTGTTTTAAACGTCGTTTTAGCCCACACACGATCATTTTTTATGACACAAAAAACGACATTTTGAAAAATGACATAAAAAATTGAAGCATGTTTGAATTTTTTTGGGTCGTTTTTTAGAAGACAAAAAACGATGTGAAGCCCACACACGATCATTTTAAATGACGTTTTTAAAAACAATGTTTTATTTCATCACAAAAAACGACCGTGTGTACGCGGCATTAGAGGTAGATCTGAAATAAGTGGAAGCTCTGCTGATTTTATTATGCAATCATATGCAAGCTAAAATGCTGTTTTTTATTTTACTTGCATGTCCCCCTCGGATCTACAGCAACTGCACTTCCATGTGCACTTTGCACTTGTAGTTTGCACTTGTAGTGCAAAGTGGATTTCCCTTTTGTAAATAACCCCCTGTATGTTTTTATCACTGCGCCTAGGGGCTTCTGGTGTTGCTTTTTTCTGCCTTTCAATGCCCCTGCATGTTACCTTATGGGTTTGATTTACTAAAGGAAAGTGGACTGTGCACTCTGTAAAGTGCAATTGCACTCTGCAAGAGCAGTTGCTCCAGAGCTTAATAAATGAGCAGAAGCCCTGCTGACTTCCATGATCCAATCATGTGCAAGGAAAAATTCATTTTTTTTCCTTGCACATGATTGGGTACTCTTTGCAAATAGAAGCTTTAACTCATTTACCAAGCTCTGGTGCAACTGCACTTTGCAAAGTGCACATGGCCTATTTGCCTTTAGTAAATCAACCCCTATGTGTCCATGCACACATAGGGGTTTAGAGGAGCTTAGAGGCAGGGTCTTTTAGAAGCAGAAAAAGCCACGTCAGGAGCAGCAGTGTTTTGGCAGAGAAAAAAAAAGTCTAATGCCGCGTACACACGACCGTTTTTCGGGTTCTAAAAAATGAAGTTTTTGAGGGTCTAGAAAAAACAACGTTTTTTTCAACACAATCATTAAAACGGCCTTGCCTACACACGATCGTGAAAAAAAATGCTGTAGCAAAGCGCGGTCACGTACAACACGTACGACGGCACTATAAAGGGGAAGTTCCATGCGGATGGCGCCACCCTTTGGGCTGCTTTAGCTGATTTTGTGTTAGTAAAAGACGATTTGCGCTTTTCAGTCTGTTACTGTGTGATGAATGTGCTACTCCATTACAAACGGTAGTTTTACCAGAACGAGCGCTCCCGTCTCATAACTAGCTTCTGAGCATGCGTGCTTTTTTCACGTTGTTAAAGCCCACACACGACCATTTTTTACAACCTTAAAAATGTAGTGAAAAAATAGAGCATGTTCGAAATCTTTAATAGCCATTTTTTAGATCGTGAAAAAAGCGCAGTGACGTACAACGGCACTATAAAGGGGAAGTTCCATGCGGATGGCGCCACCCTTTGGGCTGCTTTTGCTGATTTTGTGTTAGTAAAAGACAATTCGTGCTTTTCAGTCTGTTACTGCGTGATGAATGTGCTTACTCAATTACGAACGATAGTTTTACCAGAACGAGCGCTCCCATCTCAACTAGCTTCTGAGCATGCGCATTTTTTTCACGTCGTTAAAGCCTACACACAACCATTTTTTACAACCTTAAAAACGTAGTGAAAAAATAGAGCATATTCGAAATCTTTAATGGCCATTTGTTAGATCGTGAAAAATGCTCTGGAGCCCACACACGATCGTTTTTAATGACATAAAAAAAAAGATATATATTTTTTAGAACCCGAAAAACGGTTGTGTGTACGCGGCATAAGGTCTGTAAACTCATCTAAACACACAATAATACTAGATGCTTCTAGCGTTTGAACGTTAATTAATTTTAGTGGTCAGAATAAATTATCATTCTAGTCAATGAAATGAAATAACGCCCAACGCTTGATGTGCCTAAATGCGCCTAAACATGTTACGCACACATTTCCAAGCATCGAGCATTTCTTCTGCCAAAACAAATATTCCAGGAGAATCAGCGTCTAGGAGAGATCGCAAAATGTCCAGTGTGCGTGAATGATTCCGTTTAATACAATTCCTTTGTAACATGGATGCTGCATTTGAAATCTGTGTGTTGCTTCTCCTTTCCAATATTTTTTATTTTTTTTATTATTATTCTGCTGTTGTTGTTTTTTTTTTTTACAGCAAGCTTTATATGATTTAATTAATCTTTCGGTACTTTGTTACTACAGCAATCTGTTACATATCATCTCCTGTGTCAGCTTTAAAAAAAACGACATTTCATCATATCCTGATATTTTTGGCTTAATAAAAAGCAGGGATTCCAAAATGATGATATGATGTAATTCACTGTTTGAGTAATAAAGAAAGCTCATTGTGTGCCGGAGCCTGTAAATGCCCCATAGGCTTGGAATGAAGTCTTTCATGCGGTTGTGTACTCCCTACCTTCCTAGTGTCAGTGGATTTGTAGATGCCGTATAAACAGGGGCTGGGCATTGCCTGTTGCATGGTTACTGATTTAGCAGTTGGTTTCTTTCCTTTGGTACTGAGTACAGTACTCTGAAATGCACTTTACCCACAGGCTTCCAATTTCTACGTGAATTCTTTTGATTTTTCCATTGTGAGCTCTAACAAACACATATCGTTTTTGAAAAGGTTCAGAGCAAATTGTACCTTGCAATATCCGTCACATTATACTGCAGCTTTCACACTCACATTTTGTTAATATATTGTAAGCAATGTTCACATAGATTTAAAATCATTTTTTTAAAGACAATTTAATGTGATTATTGCAAATTATTCAACGACAGTGTTTCATTATGTATAACTCCAGTCTGTTTGGAAATCTGTCAGACTTGACTCAGTGTATGTACTGTATAAGAAAGGTGATGTCAAGCAAGAAAGATGGCATGTCACTTCCTGAACCTGTGACAGCCTGTGATAGCAGGAACATTTATGAGGGGAGCTGCTGTCAATGGGATAGGAAACCACAAATGGCAACAACCTGGCAAAAGCCCTAGCCATTCCCTATTTCACAAAATTTTTTTTTTTATCTAAGATCGTACTGGAGGACTTTCCCATCATTTCCAGGAATAAGGTGAAATATTTTAAATAGGGATAGAGATAGCAGTATAATTCTGAGTGCCAGGGGAGGGCTGGGCAGGGGGGCAGGATGGCAATTGCCTCCCAGGCCGCTCTAACTTATGTTTAAAATGGCCGGCAGCCGCTGCCCTCTACCATTTTCTTTTTTATTCTGCACTAGGAAGTCGGGCTGGGGGCACGACCACAGTGGCTGACCACTAGCTCTTGCATTCCCGGGAGTTGTAGTCCACGCTAAACCTCCCAGTGGGTGGAAAACAGAGAAGCGCAGAGGAAACTACAACTCCCTGGGACGGGATTCTTGGAAACAGGCAGAGGCAGTGTGTACCAGGGAGTCATGATGCAGGGCTGGGCGCTGGCTGCAACTTGACCCCAGGACCAGGAGCATTACCCCCCAGGAGGCTGTGGTGTGCAAGGACCTGCTGAGCTGAGATCACTGAGGTGAGAGACCCTGACACGCCTAGTTGACCCCCCACCCCCCCCCCCTTATACACCCCATGTAACCTGCCCCAGTGATCAGGCTGCATTGATGGGCACTGGTGAAGCTGCATTAAAAAAACAGGTGGGTCATGGATAGTGATCTCATTTGGTGGTTCAATGGGCCACTTGACTGAACTTGCCCCCCAGGCCTAAGGCTGCCAGCCCTCCCCTGCTGAGTGCAATTCTGTTTAGATAGAACCGAGCTTTAGGTTAATAGTAGAAATATAAATAAAGAAAGAAAGAACTGCACCAAATAAAGATTACCATATTTATCGGCGTATAACACGCACAGGCGTATAACACGCACCCTAACTTTAAGAGGGAAGTTTCAGGAAAACAACTTTCCACAGCCCCCTTCGTATAACACGCAGGCACAGTTTACCCTCTATTTTCAGGGTAAAAAAGTGAGTGTTTTACGCCAATAAATACAGTAATTTAAATCAATTCTCAAAGAGGAATATGATAAAGGTAGCTGATGAAATAAGGCAATCCCAAAGGTGAAATGGTAAACATAAAAACAGAGGACCATAGATTATACAAGTCCAAGGAAGTCCAATCAAGTAACACCTCAGTGCTTGCAAACCGGAGTGCCCACCACTGTAGATAAATTGGCCTAGATGCAGCCTTTAGCTTGTGTGCTGTATGGGATGGACCTCAGACCCAATGCGGACCCCCTGGACACTCCTCCGTAGCAATATGGATCGAATAAGGAAGAGGACCATAGTGTGATATCATCTCCTCTGCTGCCGATTCCAACAATGTCTCCTCTCTATTTCTAGTAGAAATATGTAGGTGCCATGTCTGGTATCTCCTCCTAAAAATTCTAGTTGCTTGGCTGTCATACAGTGTCCATGGCTTCCCGAGTCACTGACCTGCAGCAAAAATGCAAAATCAATCTTTGTGACTTTACTGGCTTTATGCTTCCAGATCAGAGACATATATTGAGGCCAGAGACAGACAAATAGCATTTTCAGGAGGAAGTCAGCAATGGTAGCCCTGCATTTATTTCAGTATAGTTTTCCTTTAATGGGAACATTTATGGTTTTCAGTGGCAGTGGCGGCTGGTGCTCAAAGTTTTTGGGGGGGCGCAAACGGAAAAAAAAAGAAAAAAAATTGCAGCCTCACTGTGCCCATCAAATGCAGCCACTCTGCCATCAATTGTCACCACTGTGCCATGCCATCAAATGCAGTCACTGTGCCATGCCATCAAACGCAGCCACTGTGCCATCAATTCGCACCACTGTGCCATGCCATCAAAAGCAGCCACTGTGCCATCAATTCGCACCACCATGCCATGCCATCAAACGCAGCCACTGTGCCATGCCATCAAACGCAGCCACTGTGCCATGCCATCAAATGCAGCCACTGTGCCATCAATTGTCACCACTGTTCCATGTCATCAAATGCAGTCACTATGCCATGCCATCAAACGCAGCCACTGTGCCATCAATTTGCACCACTGTGCCATGCCATCAAACGCAGCCACTGTGCCCATCAATTGTCGTCACTGTGCCAATTGTCACCACTGTGCCCTTTAATTGTCGACACTGTGCCCTTTAATTGCTGCCACTGTGCCCATTGATGTCACTGTGCCCTTTAATTGCTGCCACTGTGCCCATTGTCCCCACTGTGCTCACTGTCACAACTGTGCCCATTGTCACCACTGTGCCAATTGTCACCACTGTGCCCTGTAAAATGCCCTTCCCCCCTCCCCCCGCCCGGCACTTACCTTTCTGGAAGTCAGCCATCATCCTAGTCCTTCCACGTCCCTCGATGTCTTCTCCCGCCCACGATGACGCTTCAGCCAATCAGGTTACCGATAACCAGAACCGGTGAACTTCCGCACAGCCAACCAGCTGCCATTATTCAGGTGGCCGGTGCTCAAGGTCCGGCCATCTGAATAGACCAGCGGCCGACAAGAATAACATAGATTCATGCAATGCATGAATCTATATTATTTATCAGTGGCGGTGCGAGAGCCAGAGGGGCAGCGCTCCAGCGCCCTCTATAAACGAACCGCCACTGCACATATGTTCTTTCTTTCGTCAAGAATATCATTTACATTTTCCAAAAATATTATTATATTTTTCAAGGAAATATGAAATATTGCATTTGAATATTTGTAATTTTCATATACAGCAAGCAAGTGAAGCTTTAGGTTTCTTTTCACTTGTTTTCCTGGTAGTCCCTATTCACTTTGGTGAAAAAGAAGCCTAGTGTTTATAGAACTCAATAACTCAAGCTGAGATTTACGCACACAAGTGAATGAATCAGGATAGAGACTCATTCCCCTCACTGCCTTCACTTTTGATAGATATGTATTACATAATTAAAATCAAGGTAATCCACTCTGTATTATACAAGTTATTATCACTCTGTATTATGCAAGGTATCAGTCTATTTACTGAAGTGTAAAGTGTGGTTACATGGACAGACTTTGTTTGCAGGTCATCTGACACTGGAAGGGAAACAGCAGTATACAAGGGGTGGTGCCTTCCACCAATAAGATGTAAACGCTTAGTACTGTATATCCTCCTCAGCAGAGCCCTTGGTAAGGGGGTACTACTGGTCCTCATAGGTGTGCGCAGCCTATAGCATTAGGGTGTGCACCCCAAATGTATTAAAACACAGACGATGTCAGTAGAGCAGTATACTTGTCAGTAGAGCAGATGTTGGTGTCAGGGATGTGGACAGTGTCAGTAGCTTTTTGGTTTTATTATTTTAATCTTTTTTTTTTTAAGGAGCCCCATTGGGGGGGCATTGTTGCAATATCAGCAGGGAGAATCTGCACCTCAAGCGGTGATTAGGGTGTGCCCAGGCACACCCCCTGCGCACACCTATGCTGGTCCTCCTGTATGGGCCCCAGGCCAGTAGGGGGGCCCAAGCGGCAGGGGAAATAAGATTTGGGTAAAGAGGGTAAACAGTGCAGTGGGGGGCTGGATTACTGGAACCAATCTCATGTATTGCTCTATCTACTGCAGCTGATATCCGACTTCTCCTTCTCTTCCCTCCTGCCCCTTCCGCTGGCTGCTTCAGGCAGGCACACAGGAGGATGTTTCAGGATGGAGAGTGGGGGCTGGGGGTGGTCAATATGTCATATTTATTGACCCCTTCCTTTCCTGATTGAGCACAACGAGTGATCGGTACCAATCACTCATTGTGTTTATTCATAAGTGATGCATAGCACACTGTACAAAGCTCTTTCTGTTCATTCACTGTCCAGTGCAGATGAAGCTGCAGAGAAAAGGACTAAATAATGTAGACACATTGGCCCAGATTCTCAAAGGACTTACGACGGCGTATCGCCATGTATGCCGTCGTAAGTCCGAATGAGAGCCGTCGTATCTATGCGGCTGATTCTTAGAATCAGTTACGCATAAATTTGGCTAAGATACGAGCGTCATAAATCTCTTATGCCGTCGTATCTTAGTTGCATATTTACGCTGGCCGCTAGGTGGCGCTTCTGTAGATTTCCGCGACGAATATGGAAATGAGCTAGATACGCCGATTCACGAACGAACGTGCACCCGGCGTAGCAAGATACGTTGTTTACGTAAGACATACGCCGGCGTAAAGTTACCCCTCATAAAGCAGGGGTAAGTCATGTTAGGTATGGACGTCGGAAACGTACGAACAGCGTTGTATTTTACATCGTTTGCGTAAGTCGTCCGTGAATGGGGCTGGACGTTACGTTACGTTCACGTCAAAAGCATTGACTATTTGCGGCGTAATTTTGAGCATGCGCACTGGGATACGTTCACGGACGGCGCATGCGCCGTTCGTTAAAAACGTCAATCACGTCGGGTCACGATTCATTAGCATAAAACACGCCCACACTAGCCTACTTTGAATTACGCGGGCTTACGCCGGCACAGTTACACTACGCCACCGTAACTTTGGGCGCAAGTTCTTTGAGAATACAGGACCTGCCTCACTAAGTTACGGTGGCGTAGTGTATCTTAGATACGCTACGTCCGCACATAGTTACGCCGCCCTACGTGAATCTGGGCCACTGTCTGTGTTTGGGGCTGTACACCCACAGTACATCCACACACCTGTCAAATTAGGACCTACATCTGTGCTTGTACAGCTGTTGCATTTCCATGCATTTCTATCTACAGTATATAACATTTTTGTGTTAGCTCTCATACACACTGGATGTTTTTAATGTGGCTGTTAGGAGCATCTATGCTTTTTTTTCTGCCTCTAAACACCCCTGCATGTTAGCTTATGTGTCCATGCACACATAGGCATTTACAGGAGTTTATAGGCAGGGGTGTTTAGAGGCATAAAAAAAAAAAACAGAGACAGTTTGTCCGGTGCGTTTTGACAGAAAAAATACTGATAAAAATACTGATAAATGCGTATAAACGCATAGAAACGTGCATTAACGCAATGAGTGTTTAGCACTTGAGGGTTAATTCATTTTGATGGCCAGAATAAATTATTTTTCTGGCCAATGAAATAATTTAAAGGAGTTGTAAAGGAAATTTTTTTTTTTGCTGAAATGACTGTTTACAGGGTATAGAGACATAATAGTTAACTGATTCCTTTTAAAAATGATTACAAATAGATAAAAATCAATCACCTAGAGTTTCAGTTTCGTTTTTGCATCTAGTTTCATGCTTCTGTGATGAACAGAGACAAAGAGCCAATACAGGGCAGTGATGGTTTGTAAAACGGAACTGATTGCTCTTGAGACACACAGTAATCACACCTCCTTGATTAGTGCCACAGAGAGAAAGCTCCCATGACTTTTTTCATCAGGAAACAGACTGTTTAGAACAGAGAAGGATTACAGCAACATCAGAGCAAAAACGAACAATGAGGACATGAAACCAGGACTGCAGTAAGGTAAAGGAAGCTATTTAGCTAAAAAAAAAAAATCCTTTAGTGACCCTTTAATGCGCAAGCCCTGGATGCGCCTAAATGTTTACAACTATCAAGCATTTTTCTGCTAAAACGCTGCTTCCAGGAGGAAAGGAGTCTAGGAGAGTTAGCAAAATGTCAAGTGTGCATGAGGCCCAACAAACAGGACATCATACCTTTATGCTACACACAATGTTTAATGCCTCTCCTGCAGTATACGCAGACACATTCTATCCTAGCCTACTGTTGGGGTGTGAATGGGTGCAGTGGCGGCTGGTGCTCAAAGTTTTTAGAGGGCGCAAACAAACTGAAAAATTCTGAAAAAAAAAACATCAAATGCAGCCACTGTGCCCATCAAACACAGCCACTGTGCCCATCAAATGCTGCCACTGTGCCCATCAAACGCTGCCACTATGCTCCTCAAACGCAGCCACTGTGCCCATCAAACGCTGCCACTGTCCTCCAAAAGTTGCCACTGTGCCTATCAAACCCAGCCACTTTGCTCATCAAATGCAGCCAATGTGCCTCAAATCCTGCCACTGTGCCCCAAGTGCTGCCACTGTGCCTCAAGTGCTGCCACTGTGCCCCAAACATTGCCACTGTGCCCCCCGCCGTCTGCCCGGCCCTTACCTTGTCTCGGATGGGCAGCGGGTGATGGTGGCAGGCGGTGAGCGGTGTCCTTCATTACTTCTTCGATGAGGAAGACTCTCCCGCCCTGTCCTTTAGCCATTCAGGTGACGGGTAACACAGACCCGGTGCACCTGATTGGCTGAGAGGCGGGTCAGTGTTAGGAAAGCAGAATTCCTTATCTTTGCTAACACACAGCTCTATCCAGCACTTTAGTCTCCTGCCAGTTGTCATTTTTGCACTCACCCTCTCACTTCCCCATACCAGCATGGGTAGGCCAGGGGTTGGGGGTTTTCAGAGCTACTTCACTGGTGTCCGGTTGTAGTATGTCTATCTTCTTAGCCATTTTTGCAGGGGCTCCTCGGGCCAGCCCTTGCTCCATTTCCCCCCATGCATCCTCTCATCACAAGCAGTTCATTCTCATGGCAGGGTTGTCTCAGGCACCAGGCTCAATCCATCTTTCATGGGTCGTTTGGTTGAGTTTTGGGCTGCTTCGCGGTTCATAAGGGGTTCCTTCTATCACAGGTCATGGGTTGGTGGGTTTCTCCTGTCATAGCGGATACTTATACTGTTGCCGTCCAGGCGTGCGCTACTTTACTTGTTGGATTGTTACCTACCCTTCTTCATCTAAACGTGTGTCTTTTGCCCTCTTTTCAGGCATACCAACCAGCTAGGCCAAGGCACACCTTCTTACTCGAAGACTCTGACTACAAGTGTAAAGGCTGGCCGAAGGCTAGCCTGTGTTTGTGGGAGGAGTCTGCTGAGTACACAGTTTTGTTTCTTGTCAGGGGCGGTATTGGAATCTCCTATCCCCGGTCCTCGGACAGACCTGCTGAAAGTCTTTCCAGGCCTGCATGTGGGCCTCATTGCTTGATCGTCAGGTTTGTTTGAAGTATCTTGGCTTAGCAGACAGTCATGCTTTCATCACCAATCAAGCACTGGAGGCAGGTTTTTCCAGGGGTGCTTGGTCTGGTTTCTTATCGTCATTCTGAAGGTGTGGGGGCCAAGCCACCGGGGTGCCTAATGGCAAGTTCCGATATCTTTTGTTACTTTGGGCTGCTCTTTCCTGCGAGGACTTTTTCATCAAGGTACTCATCCGTGGTCTGGTTTTTCAGCATTCGCTATGGTTTCGGGGGAGGGTTGGTTCGGCATCCACACCAGGCAGAAGCACGACCTGATCGTTATCAGGTGGGACCAATGTTCTGTGGGTCTGGTTTGGTTTCCATGTGTAATGATGCTTGTTGCCTTAGCGAATTGACCTTATCCGCTTTTCTCCAGGTATCCAGCACTTTAGTCTCCTGCCAGTTGTCATTTTTGCACTCACCCTCTCACTTCCCCATACCAGCATGGGTAGGCCAGGGGTTGGGGGTTTCCAGAGCTACTTCACTGGTGTCCGGTTGTAGTATTTCTATCTTCTTGGCCATCTTTGCAGGGGCTCCTCGGGCCAGCCCTTGCTCCATTTCCCTCCATGCATCCTCTCATCACAAGCAGTTGATTCTCATGGCAGGGTTGTCTCGGGCATCAGGCTCAATCCATCTTTCATGGGTCGTTTAGTTGAGTTCTGGCTGCTTCACGGGTTCATTAGGGGGTTCCTTCTATCACAGGTCATGGGTCGGTGGGTTTCTCCTGTCATAGCGGATACATATACTGTTGCCATCCAGGCGTGCGCTACTCCTTGTTAGATTGTTACGTACCCTTCTTCACCTAAACATGTGTCTTTTGCCCTCTTTTCAGGCATACCTGTTAGGGTTATCACATTTCTTACTCGAAGACTCTGACTACAAGTGTAAAGGCTGGCTGAAGGCTAGCCTGTTACATAGTTAGTCAGGTTGAAAAAAGACACAAGTCCATCCAGTTCAAAAATGTCTTCCTGATCCCCCGAAAGGCAATCGTATTTACCCTGGATCAACTTTACCTACAAATCTTAGTACTCAGTTATATTCTGTACATTTAGGAAATAATCCAGGCCTTTCTTAAAGCAATCTACTGAGCTGGCCAGAACCACCTCTGGAGGGAGTCTGTTCCACATTTTCACAACTCTTACTGTGAAGGAACCTTTCCGTATTTGGAGATGAAATCTCTTTTCCTCTAGACGTAAAGAGTGCCCCCTTGTCCTCAGTGTTGACCGTAAAGTGAATAACACCAAGTTCACTATATGGACCCCTTATATATTTGTACATGTTGATCATATCCCCCCTTAATCTCCTCTTCTCAAGAGTAATTTAATTTAGTTCTTCTAATCTTTCCTCATAGCTGAGCTCCTCCATGCCTCTTATCAGTTTGGTTGCCCTTCTCTGCACTTTCTCCAGTTCTCCGATATCCTTTTTGTGAACTGGTGCACAAAACTGAACTGCATATTCCAGATGAGGTCTTACTAATGATTTGTACAGGGGCAAAATTATCTCTCTGTCTCTGGAGTCCATAGCTCTCTTAATACAAGAAAGGACTTTGCTCGCTTTGAAAACCGCAGCTTGGCTTTGCATGCCATTATTGAGCTTATGATCAACTAAAACCCCCAGATCCTTCTCCACTACAGATCGGGGGGATCTGTAGTGGAGAAGGATCTGGGGTTTTAGTTGATGCATGCTAGGGGGGGAGTTGTACTCCCCCTAGCATGTATGATTCATGCATATTCTTAGCCCCCAAGTGCATAACTTTACATTTATCTACATTAAACCTCATCTGCCACTTAGTCGCCCAATTAGACAGAGCATTGAGGTCGGTTTGTAAATTGGAGACATCCTGTAAGGACGTTATTCCACTGCATAGCTTGGTGTCATCTGCAAAGACAGAAATGTTACTTTTGATCTCAGACCCAATATCATTTCTAAATAAATTAAAAAGTAAGGGTCCCAACACTGAACCTTGGGGTACACCACTGATAACCTTAGACCATTCAGAGTATGAATCATTAACCACTACTCTCTGAATTCTGTGTTTCAGACAGTTTTCTATCCATTTACAAACTGATGTATCCAATCCTGTAGACTTTACCTTACACATGAGCCGTGTGTGCGGAACTGTATCGAACGATTTTGCAAAATCCAAGTATATTACGTCCACAGCCACGCCTCTGTCCAGGGTTTTACTTACTGTGTTTGTGGGAGGAGTCTGCTGAGTACATAATCCTCCTCCCCTGTCGGGTCCTGTGTTGGCGTCATTTCACACACGATCGGTTTGGACCGATGAAAACGGTCCATCAGACCGTTCTCATCGTTCTCATCGGTTTAACCGATCGTGTGTACGCGGCCTAAGACAGAAAAATACATCGACTGGTAATGTAGAGCGACAGAAAAAATGCAGAGACAGGATGCTATGACAAATTGCAGCAAGTTATGGGCAGAACGCATGACAGAAATGCTGGGCCAGAAACGCGTGACAGAACTGCTGGGCCAGAAACGCATGACAAAAATAGCCTTCGGCCAGCCTTTACACCTGTTTGCATGAATCTATCTATGGCAATTAGAGAGGTGACAGGATAGGGGTTGGCACTCCTGTGCCCTTAATCGATGCACCACCACTGGATGGATGTTTGATGTGTAGTCTGTGTAGATTTTACTGTGCTGAAAGGACCACAATGATGCTACAAAAGTTTCTATGTGTTTTCTTTACTTTCTGTAAGGAAAAGACAAAAATGTATGAGGAAGCACGCTGCCTGGTCAGGTGTGTATTTAATAAGGAGAGCCATTGCTAGACAGGGAAGGAACCCCACAGCCTAAACTGTACCATCCAAAGGATATCATTAATACCTACAGAATACTTACACAGATCAAGACTACAATTTCCTGCGTGACTGCCATTACATATGATGGTCAACAAATTCCAAGGACAAAGCCTGGAATAGATTTGAGAAGTAAGTCCATATTTATTTCATAGACAGCTATATAATTATACAGTGGGTAACCTGTTCCACAAAACATATACTGTATACTTTAAGTAGCCCAGGAAACTTGAAAAAATATAGTAAAAAAAAAATAATAATCTGTAAAAGGTGAAAAAATAAATAAATAAAATGAAATCGAAGAAAAAGAAAAAGGTAGGAGCAGCGATGAAACTCAAAGAAAAATCTCACCTGTTTGGCATCATGTTCCTTTATAGATTGTAAGAGCCCTCTATTCCTTCTGTTTTGAAATGTATTGTAATGTATCCCTTTATATTGTAAAGCACTGCACAAACTGTTGGCGCTGGATGATGCTAGTACAGTATGCTGTGTAGTTTCTGTAGAACTAAATACCAATCCATTGGGCATGGGGTTAATTTACTAAAACTAGGGAGCGTAAAATTTGGTGCAGCTCTGCATAGAAACCAATCAGTTTCCAGGGTTTTTTGTCAAAGCTTAATTGAACAAGCTGAAGTTAGAAGCTGATTGGCTACCACAGCTGCACCAGATTTTGCACTCTCCAGTTTTAGTAAATTAACCCCTAAATGAAAACTCCAGTTGAGTTAAAATTTGAATTTCATATAAGTAATAGCTACACAAGTCTTTTTCACATTTATATTTGATTTTTTTTTACTTTCTTCTCCATTTCCATTTGAAGTAAGCCATATTTTTGTACAACTGCCAAAAATTTAAATTTTACTTGCTTTCAAGCATGGCAATCGTTTTAAGCAGGTTTTCTTTGTATCCTCATCCTACTCATTGCCTCTCAGCTTGGCCAATGAAGGGTTGGATAAAAGTGTCTGAAGCCTCGTACACACGGCCAAGGAACTCGACGGGCGAAACACATCGAGTTCCTCGTCGAGTTCCTCGTCGAGTTCCTTGTTAGGCTTGTGGAGGAACTCGACAAGCTTGCTTTGCGTGCACACTGTCAAGCGAAAATCTCCTCGTTCTCAAACGCGGTGACATACAACACATACAACGGCAGGGGAAGTTCGATTCCACTGGCTAAACTCTTGGGGCTGCTTTTGCTAATTTCATGTGTTTGCGTGTTAAATAAAAGTTTGGTAAGAGACGATTTGCACTTTTCAGTCTGTTACAGCTTTAAAAATGTGTTATCTCCATTACAAATGCTACTTTTACTCCCGAATATACTTTAATCTGAGCAAGCGCGGGTTTCTTAGCATACCGACATCCGAGTTTCTCGTTGACAAACCAGCCCGTCGAGGATCTCGACGAGCCAAATCAGACTCCCGTCAAGAAAATAGAGAACATGCTCTCTTTTTGGCTCATCGAGGTTCTCAACGGTTTCCTCGACGAAAATGTACACACGACCGATTTCCTCTGCAAAAAAATATCTCCCAGCAAGGTTCTTGCTGGTTTTTGCCGGGAAACTCGGTCGTGTGTACGAGGCCTGACACTAGGATAGGTGGAGATTCTGGTTGAGAAGCAGAGGGTCTCATAACAGGCTTCTTCCTGGCTTGATCTCTATTCCTAAACCACTGAAAACATTTTCATTACAGAAATGTTCTTTTTTTTTCTGAAACCTCATTACCTGTTGCAAACAACAATGTTTTCAAGGTTTAAAGTAAGTAAGAATTCTATGTTCTCATCCTGACACTTTGTGTTTGACTCCCTACTGTAACATCAAATGATTTTATACATTGTTTTGATATAGGAGACACTGAGTGGATGAGAGTATTCCCTGCTGAATGCAAGATAGATGTATCAGAACTCTTGTCATAGCATCTCTGTGGAAATACGAGATTCAATAAGTTCAGCAACCTAAAGTAAATGGGATTCACAGTGGAGATCCTGGCACCCAGTAGCCACAAAAACCTATAAGCTTTAATGTGTCTCAGAGTATGTATTGGCTGATGTAAATGAGTTCACTATACCTTGAAACTTTCTTTCTTTCTGCACTTGCTTCTGAAAAAGTGAACACTGGCATGTAAATTACTGCTACCCCGGGCTTGCCAAAGTTTGATCAATCACACCAATGTAGGCTAGAATGTTTAATATACCAGAGCAACTTTTTTTTTCTTTACAGTGCAAAGTTTACATAGTTAAGCATACCAAACACAATATAATAAAATGAAGGTAGATTTTCAGGGTTCTGATTAACCACTTGAGCACCGGGCCATCGTCAAATGACGGCTTCACGGTGACTCTGAATATTCAACAGGACGTCTATTGACGTCCTGTATTCCTCCGGCCACTGGGGGGCGCGCGAGCGCGCCAGCGGCGGTGCACACGCGCCCGGCGCGTCCCCGAGATGCCGATGCGCGTGCCTGGCGGTTGCGATGTCCGCCAGGTACCCACGATCGGTAACGACAGAGCAGGGACGTGGAGCTCTGTGTGTAAACACAGAGCTCCACGTCCTGTCAGGGGAAAGAGGAGAACGATCTGTGTCTCTTGTACATAGGGACATAGATTGGTCACCTCCCCCAGTCACCCCCCTTCCCCCACAGTTAGAACACAATACAGGTATACATATTAACTCCTCCCTCACCCCCTAGTGTTAACCCCTTGAATGCCAGTCACATTTATACAGTAATTAGTGCATATTTATCGCATTAATCGCTGTATAAATGAGAATGGCGCCAAAAACGTGTCAAAAGTGTCCGATGTGTTCGCCGCAATGTCACAGTGACAGTAAAAAAATCACAAATCGCCGCCAATACTAGTAAAAAAATTAATAAAATAAAAATGCCATAAATCTATCACCTATTTTGTAAACGCTATAACTTTTGCGCAAACAAATCAATATATGATCATTGCGATTTTTTTTACCAAAAATATGTAGAAGAATACTGTACATATCGGCCTAAACTGAGGAAAAAAAAAGTTTTTTTAAAAAAAATTGTGATATTTATTAAATAAAAAAGTAAAAAATAGTGTTTTTTTTTTAAATTGTCACTCTTTTTTGTTTATAGCGCAAAAAATAAAAACCGCAGAGGTGATCAAATACCACCAAAAGAAAGCTCTATTTGTGGGAACAAAATGATAAAAAAATTGTTTGGGTACAGTGTAGCACGACCACAAAATTGTCATTCAAAGTGCGACAGTGCTGAAAGCTGAAAATTGGCTTGGGCAGGAAGGTGCGTAAGTGCCCGGTATGGAAGTGGTTAAGCATATTTCTATATATTTACAATAAGAAGAGTAATGCCACGTACACACGACCGTTTTTTACGACGAGAAAAACAACGAGAAAAAATAGAGCAGGTTCTAAATTTTTTACGGCCATTTTTCTTGTCAAGAAAAATGCTCTGGAGCCTACACACGACCGTTTTTCACGACCAATAAAAAAAATCGCATTTTTCTCATCATGAAAAACGGTCGTGTGTATGCGGCATAAGAGTAAGCCCTGCAAACCTCATCTAGAATAAAATTAACCAGAGACTGCTGTCCCTGTTAGAATAAAGTAGAACTATAAGCAAAACTTTTTTTCTTCATTTTGGACTGCGTTAGAAAAGGTTATATAATCCCTGTCTTTTTTGCCATTCATGTCCCATTGGGAAGGTTTACCTTCACTTCCTGTACCATAGCTAAAATAGGAAGTGAGAGGAAATCCTTGCAAATTAAGGGAATCCCTTCGGACCCCCAGCATTGCCGGCACCCTGGTGGTTCAAACTACCCTTGATGATCTACGAGACTCACCTGGAGCGGTGAAAGAAATTGTCTGTTTGTCTTATCTGGATTTTGCATCCTCTGATCACCAGCTCGGGAGTCTCTGTCTACGGGAATTCAGTGTTGACACATTGGAATCACCAGTCTTTCTTATGGAACCAAGCACATCTTCATCTGCGGCTTCAGATGCAGTTTTTAGCAGAACCCTCAAACCCTCAACAGAAAACCCGTTTCGATTGGGGACCTACACCACCTCGACACCCAGCCAAGATAACGGTATGTCCCTTCTGGCTATGTTTAGACGCTTGGAACAGTCCATGGCCAAGGAGATCAAACTGTATTGGGACACTCACTTTCTTTCGGATTATATTACTCTACAGCAAATACCTCGGGGTTTGCGCATCAAAAAGTTCCCCACCACAGAGTTATCCAATGAGATACTGAGACAGGAGTGGACTGATACATTGAACAAATGTTCATTTACCCTCATGAATATCCTTATTAAATCCAACTTGGAGCAAGTCAGCGTACTACAAGAGGAAATAACATCTGTTCAAAAGGAGCTTACAACCATGCAAACACACCCCGACTTTGCTGATTTGGATGGAAAGTTGAACAAGCGACTGGATAAACTGGAAAAACTCGTCATCGATACGAAAAAGGGAAAGCAATTAAGAGATCGTGCCGACTATGAAAATAATAAAGTTTACACACGCACACAGTTTCCCTTCCAGTCTAGACGTCCCCGGAAAAACAGGATTAAGAAGGTCAGTTTCTCTGACATTGAGAACGATGTGGCATATGACACCTTAGCCACATCAGGGTCAGAGTCATCTCCAGATCGCCCCAATACCACCCTCAACTCACAGCCGGATCAGGAACCACAATCGGATGGACACCCTCACGGGAACAAAGACACCAAGAAAAGAAAACCCACCATAAAAAGACCAGAAGGGGAGGCAAGGGGAATAAAAACCACACACACCCCATATGCCTTGCGAGGAACCAGAAGGAAGTGACCGATAATGTCATTAATATCTCTAAGAAAGATTTAAACACGGATGAACTACATCTTTTATCCAAGGGTCTAAACTTCTGCCCTTCTAATCACTTTAATTTGTTTGGGACTATCCTGGATGTCAACAAGTTTGCCAGAAAGCTCACGCTTAAGAAACATTTTTTTTCATCATCCACCGAAGAGGACACCGCATCGGTTAACAGTCTGGAGTCGGGTGAGTCAGTCTCTTCTCCCACTTTGTTTAAAGACGTGTGTAGTCTGCAAGATCTCACCGATCTACTCATAGAATCGGATCCCTGCCTCTTAGATCCTGCGGATGCCCCTACCCCAATATCTTTTAATGTACTATCCCGGTTTTATCCGCTGGGTTCCAGGGGCAGTGAGCTTGATTTATATCAAAAATTAGTGGAGAGAGATCTTACTCACCTGGCACACAGATGTCATGGTGTTCCGCACCCCTCCAATTTAACACACTCCGAGAGAGAAGCCTTGACAGCACTAAGTTCTAACCGGGACATTGTCATAAGAAATGCTGACAAAGGGGGTGCGGTAGTGGTTCTGGACTCTTGTATGTATAAGGCTGAGGCCATGAGACAATTGTTGGACGTTTCCACATATGAATGCCTTAACAATAATCCCACTACTAAGTTCACACAAGATCTAATTTGTCTCTTGGATAGGGGCGTATCTGCCGGCATCTTTTCAGAGTCTGACAGCAAACTTTTTGTTCCTCCACATCCTATTTTACCTGTTTTTCATTATCTGCCCAAAGTACACAAGGGGTTTACACCCCTGACCGGCAGACCGATTGTGGCCGGCATCGGATCGCTCAATGAGCGACTCGGTGAGTGGGTGGATGGTCAGCTGCAGCCACTAGTATCCGTCCTCCCGGGGTACCTTAGGGACACCAAGCATCTTCTATGCAAGTTAACGGGGGTTCCCTGGGGGCACGGATACAGGTGGATGAGCTTTGACGTGTGCAGCCTCTATTCCAGCATCCCACACCATCTGGGATTGCAGGCGGTGTCCTATTTTTTACAGCAATCGGGATGCCATTCGCTTGCCCTACAAGAGTTCATTATTTCAGCCTTACGTTATCTGCTTACACATAATTTTTTTATGTTTGACGGGGTCTGCTACCTCCAGAGATGCGGGGCTTCGATGGGGGCCAAGTTCTCACCATCCCTGGCTAATCTGTACATGGGATGGTGGGAAAAGTCCCGCATATTTGGAGATACCAGCCCCCGCCGCCTAGATACCATTCTATATTGTCGTTACATAGACGACCTGCTAGTTATCGTATCTGATGAATTTGCAGATTTAAACGAATGGCTGAAATATCTCAATGATAACGAGCTGAACCTGCAATTCACGGGTAATCTACAAACTACCACCATAGAGTTCCTGGATGTAACGCTCACAGGAGCTAATGGCAGTATTTCCACGGGACTGTACAGGAAAAGTACAGCAGGCAATGCTTTGCTGCGAGCTGACTCATCCCACCCGATACACACCATCAATAGCATCCCATATGGACAGTTTTTACGTTTGAAGAGGCTATGCACTTCTCCCAATGATTTTTTAAAAGAGGCAGATCAAATGGCGCTTAGATTTAGGGACAGAGGCTATTCAGCAACTGTCATTAACAACGCCCTACGTAGGGTTAACACTATATCTAGAGATTCATTATTGGCCAAAAAACGAGTAAAGGACATCCAGACTGGATCTTCGGCTCACAGATTTGCCCCCCTTTTTTCCACAGCCTACAGTACAGAGTACCATAAGATTAAACACATCGTTAATAAGTATCTACCTGTCCTCTATAGTGACAGTACTTATGCGTCTATTCTGTCTGAGGGTATCAAATCAGTGAGCCGTAGAGCCCCCACTTTAGGGGGTGTTCTTTCACCCAGCCTATACGTCTCACAATCTGCCTCCCCCACATGGCTTGATTTTGTTGGTACTTTTAGATGTGGCACTCATGGGTGCAGATACTGTCCTTTAATAGGCACTGGCAACACGGTTCAGTCATGTTCCAACGGCAGAGATTTTAAAATTAAACAGTATGTCAACTGCAACACAAAATTTGTAGTTTATGTCATCTCGTGTAGTATTTGCCATGTTCAGTATGTTGGAAGAACTATAAGGAGATTAAGGGATAGACTTAGTGATCACTTATACGACATTGAGAAGAATCATAACACTAACGTGGCTAAACACTGGAACAATTTACACAACAAAAACATTTCCAGTTTATCCATACAGGGTATGGAGAGGGTAGTGTGTCCACCTAGAGGAGGAGATAAGTTTAAGCTTCTCTGTAAACGGGAAGTTTTTTGGATTTTCCATCTTGACTGTAGACAGCCGCGGGGACTCAACTTTGACTGGGATGTCTCTCATTATCATGACTGAACATCGCCTTCCTTCCCCGCCTTTGTCTCATTCCCTCCTCTCGTGGAGATACATGCCCTCTCCTTATCTATTCTTTTTACATTTCTCTAGTTATATTATATATTACTTATTCCTCTCCCTTTTTCCTCATTCCACATGCCTATATTATATTATTTCACACATAGTGACCGTTCTTTATCTATTTACAATACTGCCTTAATACACTAGGTCTATAATATATGTGTTGTGCGGTGTCAATGACACTGCACAACACAGGTACATATTGGAACATAGATGGACCAGTCTTCATGCGGGTCCAATATACATGCATCACTTTGCTGCACTTCACCTTTATTTAGACCCATCATCAATCGGGTTCCTCATCAAATGTCTAGAGATGCAGAGGGGTTCTGCTAGGAGGGGAGAGGGGACGGATCGGCATATATCTGTGTTTAGAGTATTCACAGATATGGCCATTTCATTTTGAATGTCAATTTCATTTTAATTGATACATTTACTATGGACTTTCACTCAGTCTAGTCGGCCAGACACATGGTCATCATTACAGTGTCTGTGTTGCTTCGTCTACCATATTTTTGTTCATTGACATTCAATCTTTATTTCTACATATTTTATTTCATAACATTTCACACAACATGGGAATATTTCTCATGTTGTGTCTTGATACTAAAGATCTAAATCCCCCCCCCCCTCCCCCCTTTCGGTTCCAACGGTGCTTCTTTGAAGCCCAATTTTACGGAACATTATATCCATCACCATTTTTTCTTTTTTCTTCTTCTTCTTTTTTTTTTTTCTTTTTCTTCTTTTTTCTTTTTTCTTTCTTTCTTTTTTTGGGGACCACGTGTCCTCCTCTATAACATACATCATGACCACATCTTTCTTAAATCCATGATCTATTTTTCAGCTTAGTTCTACATATGCTGGATAATGTACATCAAGCATTATTGCCCTTAACGGTTTTACATTCCGGCCTTCTGGAGAGTCATGATCAGGGTCCCTATGATATATCGATTTTCTATAGTATCCCACAGTGTTATATCACTGTTGACTTAATGTCCATACACACAAATTCTGTGTGTGCTATGGACACAATACACCAGACCGTGATCTTGACCTAGTTATGATCATGTTAAACTATCAGCCATAAATTACTGTTAACTCTTATGTACAGGGGATGTTCTTTTCCTTCCCGTTTTTTACGGTAAACTCTTTGAGCTTGTTCTATACTTATTTTCTGTTCATGAGAAAGATATTTACTCTATATACACCTGTATAGCCTTTTGGAGAGTCATGCCTCTGTGTTCTAGATATTGATTTCTGTATTGGAGAGCCTATATTTGTCTCCCGACAATTAATTTTCACACTATAAGAGTACTATGTCTTCAATTTCTAACTAGACACATAGAGGCTTTGACAATAGCAATCTCCATATGTATATATTTTTGGTTTGATACACATGACCTGGGGCAATCTTCTCGGGTTTACCGTATAAAATAGATGGATTACATCTTGACTTCCACTATGTACTTATTAACACTAAGTCACATTTAATATATCACATATAAGAATATAAATGAAATTTAAAATATTGGTATTAACACTAATACATAGAAGTTTTTCTTTTCAATTGTAATTACGATTACGATAATCTTCTATATTTAACACTTTATTTTTCATTCTTTGTCTTAGAATAACACATATAGTAAAACACCAGATAATTGATTCTAAAAAACTTTAAAAAACCTAAAAAACTTAATAATAAAAGATAAATATAGTCTAAAAAAATATGATACACATAAAAAATTAAAAATAAAAAATAAAATAAAATATAAAAGATTTAGAAGCACTTCAATATTCACCCCCAGGACACAGTTTGATGGGTATATTCACTATTTTACACAGGAGTGTTTACATACATATTTCTATAATAGTTGTGTCTTTCACAAAACACAATAAACGAAATTTTATTTTATTTTATATATATTTATTTTTATTATTTTTCACTTATTTTTTATTCATATAAATATATATTTTTTTATTCATATATTTTCTTTCTTTTTCGTTTTTTATTTCTTATTTTATATATATACATAAATATAACTCTAAGTGGAGTCATACACTAGTTACAATGGTTATCTTGCCTATTTGGAGACCCTAAGATATATATAGGTGTGGTTTGTCTATTCACATGTTCTAGGTATATGTATGGTTTATTTTGTTTCTCTTTTTTTCTTCACTTTAACATGTTAATTGCAAGATATGCTACATCACCTGCTCCATATAAATTGGTTTTAATGTGCATGCAATTAACTATCTAATTGTTTAATTGATCCAGTCTCGCCATAGGCGAATGTTTTCTCACATGATGGTGGTATGGGTATATATGTATTTTCAGAGTGAACCTATGTTAGCCATGACTAAGCGCTGAATTGCAGCGTGAAACGCGTCGGCCAATCTGTATCCGTTGTTTGCAGTGCCTGTATGTACTTTTTACATTAAAAGACCAACTTTATTTTAAGTCATTTTGGAGTGCGGCTGTCCAGAGTTCTTTTCGTTTTTGCTATAATCAGCATTGCCGGCACCCTGGTGGTTCAAACTACCCTTGATGATCTACGAGACTCACCTGGAGCGGTGAAAGAAATTGTCTGTTTGTCTTATCTGGATTTTGCATCCTCTGATCACCAGCTCGGGAGTCTCTGTCTACGGGAATTCAGTGTTGACACATTGGAATCACCAGTCTTTCTTATGGAACCAAGCACATCTTCATCTGCGGCTTCAGATGCAGTTTTTAGCAGAACCCTCAAACCCTCAACAGAAAACCCGTTTCGATTGGGGACCTACACCACCTCGACACCCAGCCAAGATAACGGTATGTCCCTTCTGGCTATGTTTAGACGCTTGGAACAGTCCATGGCCAAGGAGATCAAACTGTATTGGGACACTCACTTTCTTTCGGATTATATTACTCTACAGCAAATACCTCGGGGTTTGCGCATCAAAAAGTTCCCCACCACAGAGTTATCCAATGAGATACTGAGACAGGAGTGGACTGATACATTGAACAAATGTTCATTTACCCTCATGAATATCCTTATTAAATCCAACTTGGAGCAAGTCAGCGTACTACAAGAGGAAATAACATCTGTTCAAAAGGAGCTTACAACCATGCAAACACACCCCGACTTTGCTGATTTGGATGGAAAGTTGAACAAGCGACTGGATAAACTGGAAAAACTCGTCATCGATACGAAAAAGGGAAAGCAATTAAGAGATCGTGCCGACTATGAAAATAATAAAGTTTACACACGCACACAGTTTCCCTTCCAGTCTAGACGTCCCCGGAAAAACAGGATTAAGAAGGTCAGTTTCTCTGACATTGAGAACGATGTGGCATATGACACCTTAGCCACATCAGGGTCAGAGTCATCTCCAGATCGCCCCAATACCACCCTCAACTCACAGCCGGATCAGGAACCACAATCGGATGGACACCCTCACGGGAACAAAGACACCAAGAAAAGAAAACCCACCATAAAAAGACCAGAAGGGGAGGCAAGGGGAATAAAAACCACACACACCCCATATGCCTTGCGAGGAACCAGAAGGAAGTGACCGATAATGTCATTAATATCTCTAAGAAAGATTTAAACACGGATGAACTACATCTTTTATCCAAGGGTCTAAACTTCTGCCCTTCTAATCACTTTAATTTGTTTGGGACTATCCTGGATGTCAACAAGTTTGCCAGAAAGCTCACGCTTAAGAAACATTTTTTTTCATCATCCACCGAAGAGGACACCGCATCGGTTAACAGTCTGGAGTCGGGTGAGTCAGTCTCTTCTCCCACTTTGTTTAAAGACGTGTGTTGTCTGCAAGATCTCACCGATCTACTCATAGAATCGGATCCCTGCCTCTTAGATCCTGCGGATGCCCCTACCCCAATATCTTTTAATGTACTATCCCGGTTTTATCCGCTGGGTTCCAGGGGCAGTGAGCTTGATTTATATCAAAAATTAGTGGAGAGAGATCTTACTCACCTGGCACACAGATGTCATGGTGTTCCGCACCCCTCCAATTTAACACACTCCGAGAGAGAAGCCTTGACAGCACTAAGTTCTAACCGGGACATTGTCATAAGAAATGCTGACAAAGGGGGTGCGGTAGTGGTTCTGGACTCTTGTATGTATAAGGCTGAGGCCATGAGACAATTGTTGGACGTTTCCACATATGAATGCCTTAACAATAATCCCACTACTAAGTTCACACAAGATCTAATTTGTCTCTTGGATAGGGACGTATCTGCCGGCATCTTTTCAGAGTCTGACAGCAAACTTTTTGTTCCTCCACATCCTATTTTACCTGTTTTTCATTATCTGCCCAAAGTACACAAGGGGTTTACACCCCTGACCGGCAGACCGATTGTGGCCGGCATCGGATCGCTCAATGAGCGACTCGGTGAGTGGGTGGATGGTCAGCTGCAGCCACTAGTATCCGTCCTCCCGGGGTACCTTAGGGACACCAAGCATCTTCTATGCAAGTTAACGGGGGTTCCCTGGGGGCACGGATACAGGTGGATGAGCTTTGACGTGTGCAGCCTCTATTCCAGCATCCCACACCATCTGGGATTGCAGGCGGTGTCCTATTTTTTACAGCAATCGGGATGCCATTCGCTTGCCCTACAAGAGTTCATTATTTCAGCCTTACGTTATCTGCTTACACATAATTTTTTTATGTTTGACGGGGTCTGCTACCTCCAGAGATGCGGGGCTTCGATGGGGGCCAAGTTCTCACCATCCCTGGCTAATCTGTACATGGGATGGTGGGAAAAGTCCCGCATATTTGGAGATACCAGCCCCCGCCGCCTAGATACCATTCTATATTGTCGTTACATAGACGACCTGCTACTTATCGTATCTGATGAATTTGCAGATTTAAACGAATGGCTGAAATATCTCAATGATAACGAGCTGAACCTGCAATTCACGGGTAATCTACAAACTACCACCATAGAGTTCCTGGATGTAACGCTCACAGGAGCTAATGGCAGTATTTCCACGGGACTGTACAGGAAAAGTACAGCAGGCAATGCTTTGCTGCGAGCTGACTCATCCCACCCGATACACACCATCAATAGCATCCCATATGGACAGTTTTTACGTTTGAAGAGGCTATGCACTTCTCCCAATGATTTTTTAAAAGAGGCAGATCAAATGGCGCTTAGATTTAGGGACAGAGGCTATTCAGCAACTGTCATTAACAACGCCCTACGTAGGGTTAACACTATATCTAGAGATTCATTATTGGCCAAAAAACGAGTAAAGGACATCCAGACTGGATCTTCGGCTCACAGATTTGCCCCCCTTTTTTCCACAGCCTACAGTACAGAGTACCATAAGATTAAACACATCAATAATACGTATCTACCTGTCCTCTATAGTGACAGTACTTATGCGTCTATTCTGTCTGAGGGTATCAAATCAGTGAGCCGTAGAGCCCCCACTTTAGGGGGTGTTCTTTCACCCAGCCTATACGTCTCACAATCTGCCTCCCCCACATGGCTTGATTTTGTTGGTACTTTTAGATGTGGCACTCATGGGTGCAGATACTGTCCTTTAATAGGCACTGGCAACACGGTTCAGTCATGTTCCAACGGCAGAGATTTTAAAATTAAACAGTATGTCAACTGCAACACAAAATTTGTAGTTTATGTCATCTCGTGTAGTATTTGCCATGTTCAGTATGTTGGAAGAACTATAAGGAGATTAAGGGATAGACTTAGTGATCACTTATACGACATTGAGAAGAATCATAACACTAACGTGGCTAAACACTGGAACAATTTACACAACAAAAACATTTCCAGTTTATCCATACAGGGTATGGAGAGGGTAGTGTGTCCACCTAGAGGAGGAGATAAGTTTAAGCTTCTCTGTAAACGGGAAGTTTTTTGGATTTTCCATCTTGACTGTAGACAGCCGCGGGGACTCAACTTTGACTGGGATGTCTCTCATTATCATGACTGAACATCGCCTTCCTTCCCCGCCTTTGTCTCATTCCCTCCTCTCGTGGAGATACATGCCCTCTCCTTATCTATTCTTTTTACATTTCTCTAGTTATATTATATATTACTTATTCCTCTCCCTTTTTCCTCATTCCACATGCCTATATTATATTATTTCACACATAGTGACCGTTCTTTATCTATTTACAATACTGCCTTAATACACTAGGTCTATAATATATGTGTTGTGCGGTGTCAATGACACTGCACAACACAGGTACATATTGGAACATAGATGGACCAGTCTTCATGCGGGTCCGATATACATGCATCACTTTGCTGCACTTCACCTTTATTTAGACCCATCATCAATCGGGTTCCTCATCAAATGTCTAGAGATGCAGAGGGGTTCTGCTAGGAGGGGAGAGGGGACGGATCGGCATATATCTGTGTTTAGAGTATTCACAGATATGGCCATTTCATTTTGAATGTCAATTTCATTTTAATTGATACATTTACTATGGACTTTCACTCAGTCTAGTCGGCCAGACACATGGTCATCATTACAGTGTCTGTGTTGCTTCGTCTACCATATTTTTGTTCATTGACATTCAATCTTTATTTCTACATATTTTATTTCATAACATTTCACACAACATGGGAATATTTCTCATGTTGTGTCTTGATACTAAAGATCTAAATCCCCCCCCCCCCCTCCCCCCTTTCGGTTCCAACGGTGCTTCTTTGAAGCCCAATTTTACGGAACATTATATCCATCACCATTTTTTCTTTTTTCTTCTTCTTCTTTTTTTTTTTTCTTTTTCTTCTTTTTTCTTTTTTCTTTCTTTCTTTTTTTGGGGACCACGTGTCCTCCTCTATAACATACATCATGACCACATCTTTCTTAAATCCATGATCTATTTTTCAGCTTAGTTCTACATATGCTGGATAATGTACATCAAGCATTATTGCCCTTAACGGTTTTACATTCCGGCCTTCTGGAGAGTCATGATCAGGGTCCCTATGATATATCGATTTTCTATAGTATCCCACAGTGTTATATCACTGTTGACTTAATGTCCATACACACAAATTCTGTGTGTGCTATGGACACAATACACCAGACCGTGATCTTGACCTAGTTATGATCATGTTAAACTATCAGCCATAAATTACTGTTAACTCTTATGTACAGGGGATGTTCTTTTCCTTCCCGTTTTTTACGGTAAACTCTTTGAGCTTGTTCTATACTTATTTTCTGTTCATGAGAAAGATATTTACTCTATATACACCTGTATAGCCTTTTGGAGAGTCATGCCTCTGTGTTCTAGATATTGATTTCTGTATTGGAGAGCCTATATTTGTCTCCCGACAATTAATTTTCACACTATAAGAGTACTATGTCTTCAATTTCTAACTAGACACATAGAGGCTTTGACAATAGCAATCTCCATATGTATATATTTTTGGTTTGATACACATGACCTGGGGCAATCTTCTCGGGTTTACCGTATAAAATAGATGGATTACATCTTGACTTCCACTATGTACTTATTAACACTAAGTCACAGTTGATATATCACATATAAGAATATAAATGAAATTTAAAATATTGGTATTAACACTAATACATAGAAGTTTTTCTTTTCAATTGTAATTACGATTACGATAATCTTCTATATTTAACACTTTATTTTTCATTCTTTGTCTTAGAATAACACATATAGTAAAACACCAGATAATTGATTCTAAAAAACTTTAAAAAACCTAAAAAACTTAATAATAAAAGATAAATATAGTCTAAAAAAATATGATACACATAAAAAATTAAAAATAAAAAATAAAATAAAATATAAAAGATTTAGAAGCACTTCAATATTCACCCCCAGGACACAGTTTGATGGGTATATTCACTATTTTACACAGGAGTGTTTACATACATATTTCTATAATAGTTGTGTCTTTCACAAAACACAATAAACGAAATTTTATTTTATTTTATATATATTTATTTTTATTATTTTTCACTTATTTTTTATTCATATAAATATATATTTTTTTATTCATATATTTTCTTTCTTTTTCGTTTTTTATTTCTTATTTTATATATATACATAAATATAACTCTAAGTGGAGTCATACACTAGTTACAATGGTTATCTTGCCTATTTGGAGACCCTAAGATATATATAGGTGTGGTTTGTCTATTCACATGTTCTAGGTATATGTATGGTTTATTTTGTTTCTCTTTTTTTCTTCACTTTAACATGTTAATTGCAAGATATGCTACATCACCTGCTCCATATAAATTGGTTTTAATGTGCATGCAATTAACTATCTAATTGTTTAATTGATCCAGTCTCGCCATAGGCGAATGTTTTCTCACATGATGGTGGTATGGGTATATATGTATTTTCAGAGTGAACCTATGTTAGCCATGACTAAGCGCTGAATTGCAGCGTGAAACGCGTCGGCCAATCTGTATCCGTTGTTTGCAGTGCCTGTATGTACTTTTTACATTAAAAGACCAACTTTATTTTAAGTCATTTTGGAGTGCGGCTGTCCAGAGTTCTTTTCGTTTTTGCTATAATCAGCATTGCCGGCACCCTGGTGGTTCAAACTACCCTTGATGATCTACGAGACTCACCTGGAGCGGTGAAAGAAATTGTCCCTTCGGACCCCCCAGGCCACCCAAACTAGTGTCCTCATTGAAATACTTCCCTTCTATTACTTATCTCGGGACAACCCAAAATGTGTGATTTTCTTTTACTTTTACTTTCATTTTCTCTCTCTCTCTCTCTCTCTCTCTCTCTCTCTTTAGATTGTCGGAGGGCTCTGTTCCCGGGGTGTTGGTTCAGAATCTCGAAACTCAGAATTCTTTCTTTCAAGTATTGGAAGATAATAACCACTGATGCCAGTTTCTCCATTTGGTTTGAGGGTGGCTACAGTTCAGTGGACTTGGTCTCCACAGGAGAGTATACTGCTCATAAATATCTTTGAGCTTTTGGCCAGTACGCCTCTCTCTGGAATATGGTACCAACCAGTTGTAGGTTCTATCTGAGAAAGCCTCTGCAGAGGCATATATATCAACCACCAGGGCGGCACCAGAAGTCATGCGGCTCAGGAAGGTGAACCACATTCTGTCTAGCACAGCACAAGAACTGTCTCTATCATCCGTGCATATTCCAGGTATAGAATAGTGGCAAAAGGAACTTTGCAGGTGAATCTACAAAATTCCAAGTTCTACAACAAATTGGGACAGGTTATGTCCGGGACGAGGGTCCCACTGGCAATAGGGGTAGATGCACTGGTAACACCTTAGTTCTCCCTTATTTGACGCTTACCTCTGTTTCAACTTCTCCCACATCTTTTGCGAAGAATCCGGGGGCAGGTTACACTGATAATAGTGTTAGCCAAATTAGCCCAGGAGGGCTTGGTACACCGACATAGCGAGTCTTGTGGGGGTCACTTCTTAAACACTCCCAGTCCAGCGGGACCTAATGGTCTTGAGTCTTGTATCTCCTTACTGTTGAGCCCCTGGAAGCCAGCTACGGGGAACTTCAATTACAGGACTAGGAAATATTTTTTTGCCTGGGATAGAGCCAGGAAGTGGCACCCGCAGAAATATGTAAGTGGGAGATTTTCTCTTTCTTTCTCCAATTGGTAGGGGAATGGAGATTGGCCTTAAGTTCCGTTAACGGCCAGGGTTCGTCCCTATACATTTTTTTTCATGGGCGGTTGTTTCTCATTACTTGATTCATACTTCATACAGCGTTTAAAGGAGTTGTAAAGGAAAATGTTTTTTCACCTAATGCAATCTATGCATTAAGGTGAAAAAAACTTCAGTGTGTACCGCCCCCCGCCCCCGAGCCCCCGTTTTACTTACCTGACCCGTCGAAAAAATCCCGCGTGTGGTCCCGAGATCCTCTTTGCCGCTCAGCCAAGCCGCTGATTGACTAGAGTGGATGGATTGAGAGCAGCGCAGCCATTGGCTGGCGCTGCTGTCAATCACATCCAGTGATGCGGCACGCTGAGGGGCGGGGCCGAGTGATACAGTAAGCGGCTATGGCCGCTCGCTGTATCACGGGAGCATGCCCGCAATTACTCACCACCATGCAAGCTCTCTCACATGACTGTGGTCAGTATTTGCGGGGAGGACCAGAGACAGCCACTGAGGGACCCAAGAAGACATGGTTTGGAGCCACTCTGTGCAAAACAAACTGCACAGTGGAGGTAAGTATAACTTGTTTGTTATTTTAAAGAAAAAACATTTTTTCCTTTACTAACCCTTTAACGCAGACAGTCTCGCCTGTCAGGCCATTCTTGTATTCTTGGGACTTGAATTTGATCTTGACTGTCCTTGCAGAGGCCACTTTTTGAACCAATCGAGAGATTCTGCTAGTCCTTTATCTCGGAAGTTGGCTTCTTTGGTTGCTGTCACGTCACTAATTGGAGTGTTAGAGTTGACAGGTCTTTTATGCAAGGAGCTGTTTTTGGTCTTGCATCATATTAAGGTGTTGCATCTTCATCCATTTTTTGCATAGTGTCTGGTTTTCACTTGAACCAAGACAATGTCTTGTCTTCTTTTCTGATCCTCAGTTGGCAGGAGTTGGTAATAATCTGGAGGTAGTTCTGGCAGTCAGAATTACTTGATTTTGTTGGTACAGGTCGGGAATCCTGGTTTGTGCTGCCAGTATAGCCCGGAATGGGCAGGAGGCATCCAAGGTAACAATTTTTCATTGGACTTGCCAGTTAATCATTCGAGCCTATGGCTTGAAAGGGCAAGGTCCCCCACCACCTTTTTTGGTAAAAGTGCTCGCTACCAGGTGTGTGGGGGCATCTTGGGCCATCTGCCATCAGGTGTCAATGGCTCAGGATTTAAGGCCATTACATGTACATACATTCACAGAATTTTACTAAATATATATCAAAGCCACAGAGGATACTGCTTTGGACGCAGTATGTTTTGGGCGGCAGAAGGAGTCCTTCTCAGATGGCAGTTTCTGTGATTGTGTCTCCTTCCCCTCAAGGGCATTGCTTTAAGACATCCCATAAAGTCATTATTATGGTTTCTCTGTGTCCCGTGATGTACAATAAAGAAAATAGGATTTTTCCATCGTACTTACCTGTAAAATCCCTTTCTTAGAGTATATCACGGGACAGAGGTCCCTCCCATCTTTTTTGGGATATTCATTGCTTTGCTACAAAACTGAGGTCCTTCCTGTATAGGAGGGGTTATATAGGGGTGGACTTCCTGTTTGACTATCTGCCAGTGTCCATCCACCAGTAGGTGGCGTATAACACATATAGTCATTATTACGGTTGCTTTGTGTCCCGTGATGTACTCAAAGAAAAGGATTTTACAGGTAAGTATGACGGTAAAATCCTAATATCTGTTCTAATCCATCTCAACTCTGTGCAAAACTTAAAGAAAAAGTTTTGCCTTTAGTTATACTTTTTGTAAAACTACAAACATTTGTACTACATCTGAGAAAACATATCTCCCCTTTTGCTTGAAAAGTTTCTCAACCGAGCCAGTAAGAAATATTCTGGATTTTTAAATCACATACTAGAATTTCTAATTAACTGAATAATGAATAGGATATTTCACATTTCTATAAGTAGTCACATGAATTATGAAGCAATTACATGTACCAACAGGATAATATTTTATACACTGTGTAAGGCTGAGAATTTTATTTGATATTTCTATGTTTTATTTTAATTGATTTTAGGTAACACTTGGTGGTATAAGAACATTGCTTTGAACTTCTCAACTGTTTCATTGTTAAAGCAGTTGAAAACCCGCATAAAATATATATATATATTTTTTTGCACCTGCAAGGAAAAAGCCATAATGAGCTAGTATGCACCGCATATTAGCTCATTATGAAATACTTACCTCGGAACGCTTGCGCGCGGGAGATTTCCTTTCCGGCATGGGTCGGCGGGGCCGGGCATTTAGCCGAGGATCCCCCCTGCGCATGCGCCGCTGCAATCAGCGGCGCATTGCGAGGGGAATATCTCCTAAACCGTACAGGTTTAGGAGATATTCTTTATACCTACAGGTAAGCCTTATTATAGGCTTACCTGTAGGCAAAAGTAAAAAAAAGTGGGTTTACAACCACTTTAAGGCAACCTGGTATACAAAAAAGATTTCACGTAATTATGAGTGGTGCCGTTGTAGTTTCTGATGTTGATTGAACTGTGTCCCAATGCCCTGGTCTACACTGGACCATCAGCTTTTCTTAACCACTTCCCGACGGCCGCATGTATATGTACGTCCACAATATGGCACGTACAGGCAAATGGGCGTACATGTACGTCCTTGCCTTTCCGCGGGTTGGGGGTCCGATCGGGACCCCCCCCCGCTACAAATGCGGCGGTCGGGTTCCCTCGGGGAGAGATCCGGGACGACGGCGCGGCTATTTGTTTCTAGCCGCTCCGTCGCGATCGCTACCCGGAGCTGAAGAACGGGGAGAGCCGTGTGTAAACACGGCTTCCCCGTGCTTCACTGTGGCGGCGTATCGATCGAGTGATGCCTTATATAAGGGAGACTCGATCGATGACGTCAGTCCTACAGCCACACCCCCCTACAGTTGTAAACACACACTAGGTGTACCCTAACTCCTACAGCGCCCCCTGTGGTTAACTCCCAAACTGCAACTGTCATTTTCACAATAAAGAATGCAATTTAAATGCATTTTTTGCTGTGAAAATGACAATGGTCCCAAAAATGTGTCAAAATTGTCCAAAGTGTCCGCCATAATGTCGCAGTCATGAAAAAAATCGCTGATCGCCGCCATTAGTAGTAAAAAAAAAAAATGTATAAAAATGCAATAAAACTATCCCCTATTTTGTAAACGCTATAAATTTTGCGCAAACCAATCGATAAACGCTTATTGCGATTTTTTTTACTAAAAATAGGTCGAAGAATGCGTATCGGCCTAAACTGAGGTAAAAAAAAAATTTATATATGTTTTTGGGGGATATTTATTATAACAAAAAGTAAAAAATAATGCATTTTTTTCAAAATTGTCGCTTTATTTTTGTTTATAGCGCAAAAAATAAAAACCGCAGAGGTGATCAAATACCACCAAAAGAAAGCTCTATTTGTGGGGAAAAAAGGACGCCAATTTTGTTTGGGAGCCACGTCGCACGACCGCGCAATTGTCTGTTAAAGCGACGCAGTGCCGTATCCAAAAACCTGGCCTGGGCATTAAGCTGCCTAAAGGTCCGGGACTTAAGTGGTTAAAGGATACATAAAGGTTTGTCTTTTTTTTTTTTTTAACATACATGTCAAACATGTCATACTTGCCTTCTCTTTGCAGTTGGTTTTGCACAGATTGGCCCTGATCCTCCTCTTCTGGGGTCCCTCAGCGGCGCTCCTGGTCCCTTCTTTTCTTGAGTGCCCCGTTGGAGAGCCGCTCTCCCTTGGGCATGATAGGCGGCTTCACCCTGCATCTTCAGCTTCTCCTCTTCGCCAATTGGGTCTTAAGACCGGGAAGAGAAGCAGGAAGACAATAGCGAATATTAATTTGCTATTGTCACACAACTGGGTGCGCCCAGGGTGCAGTGCTCTGTCCCCCGAGCCCACCCTTTTTTGACGCCAATTAGAGCCTCTGGCTCTAATCATGTGCTCCAAAAAAAAAACATTGGAATCCATGCGTCTGGCACCCTGCATGTAGATCAGGGGCCAGACGCATGGATTAAGGGGGCTGTGCCTCACTGTTCAGACCACACTACCTGATTCTCCCTTTCTTTATTTTTTTTCCTTCCTCTCTTCCCTTGCTTATCTTCTTGAATATTGTTTTTTTCTTACATAAGCATATGCACCGCCTTTCCCTTAAATGATAAATTCTCCTTTTGAAAAAATCTAGAAATGCAAATTTTTTTTTTTGCAGGCAAAAAAATTGCATTCATCGTTTTTTTCTAAAGAGCCTGCTGATCGCGTGTGCAATGTCTGGTTCCTGCAGACTCTTGGAATAGCTGTCTGTCTGTACCTCCAATACGGGTAGGCAGTTAATTGAGATCAGTGGGCCAAATCTTCAAAGGAGATACGCAGGCTGAACTGCTGTTCAGCCTGCGTATCCCTGTGGCTATCTTTGGAAACGATCCTCAGAAGGATTTTTCCAAAGATAGTCAGAAGACCCAACATCTGTAATAGACTTACACTGTCGGATCTTAGGATGCAGTACCGCATCCGCCGCTGGGGGCATTTTGAGTCGAAATGCCGCTTTGCGTATGCAAATGAGTACTTAGGCAGATCCACAAAGCTTTTTAGCTTTGTGTTTTCTGCGTAAGTTACGTTTTGCATGCGTAAAATTAGGGATGCTTTTACAAGGCCTAAACTGTTTAGACCTTGTAAAAACAAACCTTTTTTTCGATCGCCGCGTTTTTTTTTAAATTTCGAATTTTTTTTCCCGGCGCGTATTTTTTTTTTACCCGACGCAACTTTATTGTCCCGTCGCGATCCACAAAGCCCGGCGTAAAGTACGTTCGCGCGATGCACGTCGGGAAAAATGACGTCACACGCATGCGCCGAACGTCCGGCGTGGGAGCGCGCCTCATTTGAATAGGAATCGCCCCCTCGATCAGACGACCGCCTTGCGACGGAGGCACTTAAGTTACACGGCGTGTAATTTCTAGGTAAGTGCTTTGTGGATCGGGCACTTAGGTAGAAATTTAACGCCTGTGTAACTTAACTGCTGAAAGTTAAAGGGTCACTAAAGGAATTTTTTTTTTTAGCTAAATAGCTTCCTTTACCTTGCTGCAGTCCTGGTTTCATGTGCTCATTGTTCGTTTTTGCTTTCATGTTGCTGTAAATCCTCTCTGTTCTGGACACTTCCTGGTTGCCTTTTTCCTGATAACCACAGTACTGGGAGATTTCTCACGGTGGTCACTAATCAAGGAGCTGTGTGTAAAACGAAACTGGATTGGTGCTGAGGAGTTTTAGACAAAGTATCACTGCTCTCTATTGGCTGACTGCCCTCTAGTGGCTCTCTGTACATCAGAGAACCAGCAAACAACAGCAAAAACGAAACTACACTGCAGGCACATTATATGATTGTTTTTTTATCTATTTTTAATCATTTTTAAAAGGAATCAGTTAACTATTATGTCTCTATGCCCTGTAAACAGTCATTTCAGCTAAAACATTTTTTTCCTTTAGTGACCCTTTAAGTTAGGCAGCTTTTTTGAGGATTTGGCCCAGTATGATCAATGGACTATAATAAGTGCTCACATTGAAAACTACAAGCTGTCGGCCGCAATTGATGATGGTGCTTGTAGTCTATTCATTTACAGGAAACTGAATGAATGACGCGGGCGTACAGGCTGTTTTAAATTTATGACAGTGGATGCGGGGAGAATTTGCCCGTCTGCTGTCACAGGAAAGGGGGTGATTGGGAGTGTATGCAGAACATGTTTCAAGTTACACCATAAATATAGGCGGCTAGGCTCCCAAAAAGTCCCACACATGTGGTATCCCCGTACTCAGGAGAAGCAGCAGAATGTATTTTGAGGTGCAATTCCACATATAACCATGGCATGTGTGAGCAATATATAATTTAGTGACAATTTTTTGTATTTTTAATTTTTTTTTTGTCATTATTCAATCACTTGGGACAAAAAAAGAAATATTCAATGGACTCAACATGCCTCTCAGCAGTTTCCTTGGGGTGTCTACTTTCCAAAATGGGGTCATTTGGGGGGGGTTTTGTACTGCGCTGCCATTTTAGCACCTCAAGAAATGAGATAGGCAGTCATAAAATAAAAGCTGTGTAAATTCCAGAAAATGTTTTTTTACTAAAGACATGTGGCTGAATATATTTTGGCCTAAATGTTTGACTAAAATTTTGTTTATTCGATATTTTTTACTTTTTGTTATAAGAAAAATCAATTTTTTTCAAAATTTAAGTTTTTTCCGTTTATATTGCAAAAAATAAAAATCGCAGAGGCAATCAAATACCAACAAAAAAAAGCTCTATTACCAGTTAAAGCAGCGCAGTGCCAAATTGTAAAAACACCTCTGGGCCTTTAGCTGCATATTGGTCCGGGGCTTAAGTGGTTAAGTGTCACTTACCTGCAGGAGAAGCCCGCAATGTCCCCGTCTTCCTCGCTGGTAGTAAGCATCCATCTTCACCCCTCTTCTTCCGGGGGCCCCAAACTGCGGCTCTGTGACTGGCCGGAGTCGCGTGACGTCACTCCCGCGCATGCGCACGGGGGCCTCCTTTAACGGCATTACCCCATTCACAAAACGGCACGCTCAGTGCGCCTGCGCTGTTGTCTATGGCGCGAATGCGCCATAGACATTGCTGTAATTTTTGAAAATATCTCCTAAACCGTGTAGGTTTAGGAGATATTTTTTGCACCTACAGGTAAGCCTTAATCTAGGCTTACCTGTATGTATAAGTGGTCTGTAAGGGTTTACAACCACTTTAAATGTCTCCCTAGATGAGCATGTAATCCTTGCAGTGAAGGGGTAACTGAATTTTCCCCAGAGTTCAATATTATAGCTTACATTGATTGGGTTTACATACACATTCATCTGTAGAATCAGTTCATATGTGGTGTGCATGACCCAACCCATTAATCTGCAGTCTAAAATAAAGTTTTCCAAATCATAAAGCTATATATGAGTTTGTTGCAATAAAGTTGCCTCTCACCTTTCTCACTGGTGTTTTGCACAGTTCACTTATTTTACTTAGCCAGTGAATCCAGTGTTTCCCTTCTGTGAGTTAATGCACCACTGTCACATGCCAGGTCCCACGCCTCCATCTTTGTTGCTGATATGATTAAGATCCAGCTGTCTCTTCCTGGTTCAGGCAGTTCATTCCCCTAATGATACACTGCCAGGTCTGCTCTGGCTGCTGTATGAAGCCTGATGCATCCTGGGGTGAAGTGCATATCTCAGAGGGCGTCAGAACAGAGGAGACATCATCTCACCTAGGTGATAATGGTGGGCATGGATGTAGAGGGAGTGGTGGTAGGTGGGTAAAAAAAATAATTTGCCCAATTTCACGCAGAATTTCACATTGACTCTGTTAGGTAGATTCAGGTACGAGGGCTTAAAGATGCGGTGGCGTAGCTTAGCCTGTTTAGGCGACGCCACCGTAAATTAGCTAGGCTAGTAATGATTCTCAATATACTTGCCTGCTAATATACGGCGGCGTAGCCTAAAGCGGGCGGGCGTAAGGGCGCCAAATTCAAATGTGTTGGAGGGGGGCGTGTTTGATGGTAATGAGGCTTGACCTCACGTTTTTTACGTCTTTTTTTAAGTGCGCATGCGCCGGGCGCCTACATTTCCCAGTGTGCATCGCGGCTGCGTACGCCGCACGGGGATAATTGATTTCGACGTGGACGTAAACTACGTAAATCCCGATTTGCGGACAACTTACGCAAACAACGTAAAAAAATCGAATCTCCCGGCGGGAACGGCGGCCATACTTTAACATTGTTATTCCACCTAATAGGTGGAATAACTTTAGGCCTGCTAATGCCTTACGGAAACGGCGTAAATCGACTGCGGCGGCCGGGCGTACGTTCGTGAATCGGCGTATAAACTCATTTACATATTCTACGCCGGCCGCAATGGAAGCGTCACCTAGCGGCCATCCAAAATATTGCAACCTAAGATAGGACGGCACAAGCCGTCCTATCTTAGATATGTTTAAGCGTATCTCTGTTTGAGCATACGCTTAAACATAGGTCGGTGTAGATTCTGAGTTAGGTCGGCTTATCTACTGATAAGCCGGCCTAACTCTTACTGAATCTATTTGTTCTTATCTGCTGTCTATGATGAAATAGCAGATGTGGTAACACACGTGGTCAGAATTGCACCAGTTGCACAGCTCCCGATGTACAAGGGACAGAGGGGCAAATCCACAAAAGAGATACTCCGGCGTAAGCCGTCGTATCTCTGGTTCTAACTTTGGAACTGATCCTCAGAAGCAGTTTTCCTAAGTTAGGCAGAAGATCCGACATCTGTAAGGGACTTACACTGCCGGATCTTAAGATGCAGTACCGCATCCGCCACTGGGGGCATTTCGAGTCGAAATGCCTCTGTTAGTATGCAAATTAGCACTTAGGGCGATCCTCAAAGCTTTTGTGCCTAGTTTTTTCGCCGTAAGTGTTAGTTTGCCTGGTGTAAAACTAGGGCTGCTTTTACAAAGTGTAAAGTTAGTCACACCTTGTAAAGGCCCATTCAAGCGACGGCATTTGGTATGCATTCCCGAGGGAGAACTCCACGGCAATTTGTAAATTCCAAACCGGCATGGGTTCCCCCCAAGGAGCATACCAGGCCCGTAGGTCTGTTATGGGTTGTAAGGAGACCCCCCCTCCGCCGAAAAATTGACGTAGGGGGTCCCCCTACAATCCATACCAGACCCGTATCCAAAGCACGCTACCCGGCCAGCCAGGAAGGGAGTGGGGACGAGCGAGCGCCCCCCCCCTCCTGAGCCGTGCCAGGCCGCATGCCCTCAACATGGGGGGGTTGGGTGCTCTGGGGCAGGGGGGCGCACTGCGGGCCCCCCCACCCCAGAGCACCCTGTCCCCATGTTGATGAGGACAGGACCTCTTCCCGACAACCCTTGCCATTGGTTGTCGGGGTCTGCGGGCGGAGGCTTATCGAAATCTGGGAGTCCCCTTTAATAAGGGGGCCCCCAGATACCGGCCCCCCACCCTAAGTGAATGGATATGGGGTACATCGTACCCCTATCCATTCACCTGTAGGCAAAAAGTAAAAGTTAATAAACACACAACACAAGGCTTTTTAAAATAATTTATTATTCTGCTCCGGAGGCCCCCCCTGTCTTCGTTATTAGCTCAATTAGCAGGGGGGGCTTCTTCTTCCGCTCTCCGGGGGTCTTCTTCCACTCTCCGGGGGTCTTCCGCTCTCCGGGGGGGGCTTCTCCGGACTCCGGGGGGCTTCTTCCATCTTCTCCCCTCTTCTGCTCTTGACTCGGCGAACCCCGGTTCTTCTGCAGCTCTCCGGTGCCTTCTTCTTCAGCGCTGGCTGCCTGCTATCTGTGTGTTAGCTCGATTTCAAACAGGCAGCCGGCGCGGTCTTCTGTGGCGTCAGGGTCTTCTCTTCCTTTCTTCCGATGTTGCCTCGTCGCCTGTTGTCGCTGTAATGATGGAAGCGCGCCTTGCATCACATTTATATAGGCATCACCGTCCCATCATGCTCCGGCAGGTACCCACGTGGTGGGTGCCTACCCACGTGCACCCACCACGTGGGTACCTACCGGAGCATGATGGGACGGTGATGCCTATATAAATGTGATGCAAGGCGCGCTTCCATCATTACAGCGACAACAGGCGACGAGGCAACATCGGAAGAAAGGAAGAGAAGACCCTGACGCCACAGAAGACCGCGCCGGCTGCCTGTTTGAAATCGAGCTAACACACAGATAGCAGGCAGCCAGCGCTGAAGAAGAAGGCACCGGAGAGCTGCAGAAGAACCGGGGTTCGCCGAGTCAAGAGCGGAAGAGGGGAGAAGATGGAAGAAGCCCCCCGGAGTCCGGAGAAGCCCCCCCCGGAGAGCGGAAGACCCCCGGAGAGTGGAAGAAGACCCCCGGAGAGCGGAAGAAGAAGCCCCCCCTGCTAATAGAGCTAATAACGAAGACAGGGGGGGCCTCCGGAGCAGAATAATAAATTATTTTAAAAAGCCTTGTGTTGTGTGTTTATTAACTTTTACTTTTTGCCTACAGGTGAATGGATAGGGGTACGATGTACCCCATATCCATTCACTTAGGGTGGGGGGCCGGTATCTGGGGGCCCCCTTATTAAAGGGGACTCCCAGATTCCGATAAGCCTCCGCCCGCAGACCCCGACAACCAATGGCAAGGGTTGTCGGGAAGAGGTCCTGTCCTCATCAACATGGGGACAGGGTGCTCTGGGGTGGGGGGGGCCGCAGTGCGCCCCCCTGCCCCAGAGCACCCAACCCCCCCATGTTGAGGGCATGCGGCCTGGCACGGCTCAGGAGGGGGGGGGGGCGCTCGCTCGTCCCCACTCCCTTCCTGGCTGGCCGGGTAGCGTGCTTTGGATACGGGTCTGGTATGGATTGTAGGGGGACCCCCTACGTCGATTTTGCGGCGGAGGGGGGGTCTCCTTACAACCCATAACAGACCTAAGGGCCTGGTATGCTCCTGGGGGGGGAACCCATGCCGTTTTTTTCATTGAAAATTGGCATGGAGTTCTCCCTCAGGAATGCATGCCGAGCGACGCTGTCATTTTTTTTTATAATTATTTGTTTTCCCGGCGCGTCTTTTTTTCACCCGTCGCAACTTTAGTGTCCCGTCGCAATCCACAAAGCCGCCCGGCGTCAATTACGTTCGCGCGATGCACGTCGGGAAAATGACGTCACACGCATGCGCAGTACGGCCGGCGCGGGAGCGCGCCTCATTTAAATTGTAAACGCCCCCCGGAGAGGAGGAACGCCTTACGACGGCGGCACTTAACTTACACGGCTTGAAATTTTTACGTAAGTGCTTTGTGGATCAGGCACTTAGGTAAAAACTTTAAGTCAGTGTAACTTAACTGCTGCAAGTTAAGTTACGCCGCCTGGCTGAGGATTTGGCCCAATGTCTTTTGGCACACTGACTTATGAAGGTCGGTGCTCCCTGTGACATGGGCATGCAGCCTTGTACTGCTATCTGTTGGCATGTTACAAAACTAGCCTCAAAACTTTTTGATACCACCAAAACCCTCCATTTCATGCTGTTGTAGAAACAAAGGCAGAATATTAAAGTGATTGTAAATGCAATTTAAAAAAAAAACAGGTTTATATTTACCTGCAGTTCTATTGCACACAGCGGTTATAAACCTCTTTCTCAGGTCCCCCACCAACGCTCCTGGCTCGTCCTCTCTGGTGAGTGCCCCCATAAGACGCTGCTTCCTATGGGGTCACTCTTGCAGGCTTGCATCCAAGCCTCACTGTCTGCATGTTTTAGAGGATGCATGTGTCTGCTACCTCATTACTGGCTTTGATTGACAGTAGCAGAAGCCAAAAGGTCCTGCTGCCTCAGCAAAGCCGCTGCAGCCGTACACAGCACTGGATGCCCTCCTCGCCCCCCCTTGTGCCGCTGACCTGGACCGTGGCAATCTCTGAATCTCTGGTTCTAAGCCCCGGTATATCCACACTTATAAATCCCCTGAGCTGAATGTCCAAAACGTCCCTCATCAGGAGGGACATTTTGGAGCATTCTAATTGGTCAGTGCCATTACATGGGCGGCACCAACCAATCAGCAGCCACATAGCCTGTCCTGTCAGCTATGGAGAAGACGTGTAGCTGCAGAGAGGTTTTCTAAGCCCCAGACCCTGCCAAGGAGGTGGACCTGTGTAAGTTCACCTAAGGCCGCGTACACACGATCGGTCAAAACCGATGAAAACGGACTGAAGGACCGTTTCATCGGTCCAAACCAATCGTATGTGGGCCCCATCGGTCAGTTATCCTTCGGTCAAAAAAAAGAGAACTTGCTTTAAAATTGAACCGATGGACGCCTAACCGAAAGGTCAAAACCGATCGTTAGTATGCAAAAGCATTGATCAAAAGGCCGCACGTGCTCAGAATCAAGTCGACGCATGCTTGGAAGCATTGAACTTAGTTTTTTTCAGCACGTCGTGTGTTTTACGTCACCGCGTTCTGACACGATCGTTTTTTTAACCGATGGTGTGTAGGCACATCAGACCATCAGTCAGCTTCATCGGTTAACTGATGAAACGGTCCTTCAGTCCGTTTTCATCGGATGGACTGATCGTGTGTACGCGGCCTTACAGATTTTTCTGTAAAGGTTAACTTACACTTTAAGGTAACAAACATGTTTTGACTTTATGCAGATTTATTTCCGGAATCCAAATTTTAAGCAGCGGCATATAGAATCTTTCATGTTGGCTGGTTCTTGAGCTACTAAGATATGTGCATACATAGTGCAATACCTTCAGCATCTGCTTTTACAAAAGCTTTTCTTACCTATATGATAAGATTCACAAGGTAAAAGCTGCCCTTATATCAGGGCTTCATAGCTGCTAACACCCTAATCAAAGTACAGCAGCTAGGTGGATGACTCAAAGTCAAATAGATGCATGGCAACATATATCAAAACACAGATTAATGAAAATACATTGTTGCAAAATATTTTTGAATGTGCCAAACTTCAAAGAAGTTTACATTGTATCAAATACAATGTAGTGTATTGTTACTAAGTGCTTATATTGTTATTAAAACAAGGCTATTTTAACAATGTGTCAATGCATAATAATTCTAAGCAGGTCAACAAATCTGTGTCTGTGTGTACTGTATGTCTCAATGCATTGGTGAATGCGGCCTTCCTGTATTCTCAGATCTTATCTCCTAATCATAGAGCCATTCATCTAACCATCTACACTAAAACCATCTTTTTTATTAAAGAGGAAGTAAATCCTCCCCCTGAAGTTACACCTACAGGTACCGATACCCGGAAGTAACCTATGACCGGAGGGGGAGACAAGGACGGCTTCGATCTAAGGGGGGGGGGGTTACAGCCGCTTTAATGCAAGTCAAAAAATTAAAGCAGTTACCTTTCAAACTGAGCCCTCCAGCAGCACGCTATCACTGTCTTCCTTCGGGGTTCATGGGTCCCGGCCATTTGAATGACTGGAGCCACAATGACATCAATCTCACGCATACATACAGGAGCCATGGGCGTCACGCGGCATTTTGCAATTTTTACAGCATACTGTTTGCCCTAAATGCAGAGCGTCACTGCAAATGCGTCTGTGACATCATCGTATATTTCCGTCAATAAACCCCTTCCCCAACATTGGTGTCAGTGGACGCAGCAATAACCCCCAGCATTGGTGTCAGTGGACGCAGCAATAACCCCCAGCATTGGTGTCAGTGGGCGCAATAATAACCCCCAGCATTGGTGTCAGTGGGCGCAGCAATAACCCCCAGCATTGGTGTCAGTGGGCGCAATAATAACTCCCAGCATTGGTGTCAGTGGGCACAATAATAACTCCCAGCATTGGTGTCAGTGGGCACAATAATAACTCCCAGCATTGGTGTCAGTGGGCACAATAATAACTCCCAGCATTGGTGTCAGTGGGCACAATAGTAACTCCCAGCATTGGTGTCAGTGGGCACAATAGTAACTCCCAGCATTGGTGTCAGTGGGCACAATAATAACTCCCAGCATTGGTGTCAGTGGGCACAATAATAACTCCCAGCGTTGGTGTCAGTGGGCACAATAATAACTCCCAGTGTTGGTGTCAGTGGATGTAATAAAAACTTCCATCATTGGTGTCAGTGGATGCAATAATAAATTCCAGTATTGGTGCCAGTGGACAAAATAATAACTACCAGTATTGGTATTAGTTGACACAATAGAAACTCCCATTATTGGTGTCAGTGGACGCAATAACAACTCCCAGCATTGGTGTCAGTTGATAGAATAATACCTCCCACTATCGGTGTCGGTGGGCGCAATAACAACTCCCAGCATTGGTGTCAGTGGATAGAATAATACCTCCCAGTATTTGTGTCAGTGGACGCAATAACAACTCCCACTATTGGTGTCAGTGGATAGAATAATACCTCCCACTATTGGTGTCAGTGGATAGAATAATACCTCCCACTATTGGTGTCGGTGGGCGCAATAACAACTCCCACTATTGGTGTCAGTGGATAGAATAATACCTCCCACTATTGGTGTCGGTGGGCGCAATAACAACTCCCAGTATTGGTGTCAGTGGATGCAATCACAACTCCTAGCTTAGGTGTCAGTGGACGCAATAACAACTCTCAGAATTGGTGTTAGTGGGCGCAATATATCCACCAGCACTGGTGTCAGTACTATTAACATCCCCTACATTGGTGGTCACGGCAGTAAAATTTAACCCAACACACCTCCCCCAGCATTGGTGGTCTGAGGTAGTGAAAGTTTACCCCCCCCCCCCCCCATTATTGGTGGTCATGGCAGTAAAAATTTGCCTCCCTCCCCCCTGCTTTGGTGGTCATTTCAGTGACAGTTAACCCCAGGTATTGGTGGCCATGGCTGTGTAAGTGTTAACCTTCACCCCTTATTGGTGGGTGCTCAAATGAAAGTGTTAACTGGGAATGACCCCACACACAGTACAGTCTATTAGTGCTGGGACACAGACAGGGCACCTTTGCCCAGACATTGTCACTTTGACTTGCATTGGCACAGTAACAGTGGGGTTGATTACTAAAGGCAAATGGACTCTACAAGGGAATTTGCACTTTGCAATGTCATTTTCTGCAGAGTTTAGTGAATGAGGTGAACTCTGCTGACTTCCATCACCCAATCATGCGCGCACGCAAAAATGCAATCTTTTTCTTTTCCTTGCACATGATTGGGTATTCTTTCAAAGTGCAATTTCCCTAATCTCTGGGGGAAACACCTTGCAGAGTGAACAGCCTTTAGTACACCAACCCCCACATCTCTGTGTGCCCAGAGCCTCCCTATTCCTCCTGTGCACCCCACTATTCCTTCCCTTAGTATGAGGCCTTGTTCCCCCTTCAGTGCCCCCTCCCCTGTCTGGCCCAGTGACCGCTGTGGGCCCCCCCATGAAGCCCTCTTATGAGCGCCCAGACTGCAGACTCACTGCAGCTAGCAGTGCACAGGAGCATCCTTCAGCAGTAGCCGGCTTTGGAATGACATCACCCTCAGCCAATGAGCGGCGGCGCCGTGAGCTGTCAGCCGTGTGCTCAGCCTCAGCAGCTCCAATCACAGTGCGGGGAAGGGAGGGCGAGCTGCAGAGAGGACTGGCCGGGCTGGGACTGCAGGCAAAGCGGAGCGGAGCAGGGGGAGGGGGTTCCCAGGTGTTCCGAGCTCAAGTGACAGTCCACTGCTGCATCAGGAAGGTAGGAGATTTTTTTTTTTTTATAATGCAAAGCATATTTAGTCCTGTTCCACCTATAGGGATGATGGGGATCGGGGGTGGGTGGATGGGGGGCCCCCTTCATCTCTCCAAGGGCAGATGGGTAGCATTATGGCAGAAGATCGGGTGTGTGATGGAGAAGATGAGCCCTGCTGTGCTAGGGTGACCACATTTCCATACAGCCATTCAGGGACACCCCCCCCCCCAGCAAGCAGCGGTCGGTGACATCACAAGGAGACAGTGCCGCCATATGACGTGGCCGAGAGGCCCCGCCCCTTACCTATTTAAGCATTTGTTTCATGTATGGAAGCCCAACATTGCAGCTGCTTAGATTCACAGAGTGTAATTGTTCTTGCGATGTTGGGCTAACATACATGAAACAAATGCTGTTTATATCTAAGGCACTAAAGTTGTATATAAAACCTTGTACTTTATACCACAAATGAAATACAAATGACACAAGGGATCTGGGGTAAAAACTGCACATACACTGACCTACCCGACTACTACACTGACCTACTGTACCTGATCCCTACACTGACCTACCTGACCACTACACTGACCTTCCTGATCCCTACACTGACCTAATTGATTGCTCCATTGAAATACCTGACCACTACACTAACCTGATTCCTACACTGACCTACCTGATCATTACACTGACCTACCCGATTCCTACCACGTCCATTGGGGGAGCATGTCAGATCCCTGAGCTCTAAGGGACTAATGCTGGGACCTGTAGTCGGTGAGGGTGAGAGAAGGGGTGGGAGAGAGAGAGAGAAGGGGTGAAAGAGAGAGAGAAGGGGTGGGAGAGAGAGAGAGAGAGAGAGAGAGAGAGAGAGAGAAGGGGTGAGAGAGAGAGAGAGAGAGAGAGAGAAGGGGTGGGGGAGAGAGAGAGAGAGAGAAGGGGTGAGAGAGAGAGAGAGAGAGAGAGAGAGAAGGGGTGGGGGAGAGAGAGAGAGAAGGGGTGGGGGAGAGAGAGAGAAAAGGGGTGGGAGAGAGAGATAGAGAGAGAGAGAGAGAAGGGGTGAGAGAGAGAGAGAGAGAGAGAAGGGGTGGGGGAGAGAGAGAGAGAAGGGGTGGGAGAGAGAGAGAGAGAAGGGGTGGGAGAGAGAAGGGTGGGAGAGAGAGAGAGAGAAGGGGTGCGAGAGAGAGAGAGAGAGAGAGAGAGAGAAGGGGTGAGGGAGAGAGAAGGGGTGCGGGAGAGAGAGAGAGAGAGAGAAGGGGTGCGAGAGAGAGAAGGGGGTGAGGGAGAGAGAGAAGGGGTGGGAGAGAGAGAGAGAGAAGGGGTGGGAGAGAGAGATAGAGAAGGGGTGGGAGAAAGAGAGAGAAGGGGTGGGAGAAAGAGAGAGAAGGGGTGAGGGAGAGAGAGAGAGAGAAGGGGTGGGAGAGAGAGAAGGGGTGGGAGAGAGAGAGAGAGAGAGAGAGAAGGGGTGAGGGAGAGAGAGAGAAGGGGAGAGAGAGAGAGAGAAGGGGTGAGGGAGAGAGAGAAGGGGTGCGGGAGAGAGAGAAGGGGTGCGAGAGAGAGAAGGGGTGAGGGAGAGAGAGAAGGGGTGGGAGAGAGAGAAGGGGTGGGAGAGAGAGAGAGAAGGGGTGGGAGAGAGAGAGAGAGAAGGGGTGGGAGAGAGAGAGAGAAGGGGTGAGGGAGAGAGAGAAGGGGTGGGAGAGAGAAGGGGTGCGAGAGAGAGAGAGAGAGAAGGGGTGGGAGAGAGAGAGAGAGAAAGGGTGAGGGAGAGAGAGAAGGGGTGCGGGAGAGAGAGAAGGGGTGCGAGAGAGAGAGAGAGAGAGAGAGAGAGAGAGAGAGAAGGGGTGGGAGAGAGAGAGAGAGAGAGAGAAGGGGTGGGAGAGAGAGAGAGAAGGGGTGGGAGAGAGAGAGAGAAGGGGTGGGAGAGAGAGAGAGAGAGAGAGAGAGAGAGAGAGAGAGAAGGGGTGAGGGAGAGAGAGAGAAGGGGTGCGGGGGAGAGAGAGAGAGAAGGGGTGGGAGAGAGAGATAGAGAGAAGGGGTGAGAGAGAGAGAGAAGGGGTGAGAGAGAGAGAGAAGGGGTGAGAGAGAGAGAGAGAGAGAGAAGGGGTGGGAGAGAGAGAAGGGGTGGGAGAGAGAGAGAGAAGGGGTGAGGGAGAGAGAGAAGGGGTGCGGGAGAGAGAGAGAGAAGGGGTTTGAGAGAGAGAGAAGGGGTGAGGGAGAGAGAGAAGGGGTGAGGGAGAGAGAGAAGGGGTGAGGGAGAGAGAGAGAGAGAAGGGGTGGGAGAGAGAGAGAGAGAGAAGGGGTGGGAGAGAGAGAGAGAGAAGGGGTGGGAGAGAGAGAGAGAGAAGGGATGGGAGAGAGAGAGAAGGGGGAGAGAGAGAGAAGGGGGAGAGAGAGAGAAGGGGGAGAGAGAGAGGGGTGGATGAGAGAGGGGGATGGAAGATGAGAGAGGGGGATGGAAGAGAGAGAGGGGGATGGAAGAGAGAGAGGGGGATGGAAGAGAGAGAGGGGGATGGAAGAGAGAGGGGGGGATGGAAGAGAGAGAGGGGTAGATGAGAGAGAGAGGGGGATGGAAGAGAGAGAGGGGGATGGAAGAGAGAGAGGGGTAGATGAGAGAGAGAGAGAGAGGGGTAGATGAGAGAGAGAGAGGGGTAGATGAGAGAGAGAGAGGGGTAGATGAGAGAGAGGGGGATGGGAGAGAGGGGGATGGGAGAGAGAGAGAGGGGGGGGTGGTGAGTGAAATTGACCCCCTAAGCTGGCCTGCAGTCCTTCCTGTACACCCTGTCCCAGCCCCTGTCTGTGGGTAGGTGTGTGTGATGCACCTACCTCCAGACTGTCCTCTGTCAGCCTGTGTTTCTTGTTGATGATAGGCACAGCTGGAGCAGACGTTGGGAGAAGGTGTGCAGGCTCTGGGAGGATGTCACTGCTGGAGCAGACGTTGGGGGAAGGTGTGCAGGCTCTGGGAGGATGTCACTGCTGGAGCAGACGTTGGGAGAAGGTGTGCAGGCTCTGGGAGGATGTCACTGCTGGAGCAGACGTTGGGGGAAGGTGTGCAGGCTCTGGGAGGATGTCACTGCTGGAGCAGACGTTGGGAGAAGGTGTGCAGGCTCTGGGAGGATGTCACTGCTGGAGCAGACGTTGGGGGAAGGTGTGCAGGCTCTGGGAGGATGTCACTGCTGGAGCAGACGTTGGGGGAAGGTGTGCAGGCTCTGGGAGGATGTCACTGCTGCTCAGGTCTTCTCTCACTCCCTCTCGTGCTGTTCCTTCCAGTCAGCCTCCTGCTGCTCCCCGGGGCCCCCACTCTCTGTTCTTCTCAGATGCTGCTGCTCTCCCTCTCAGATCAGAAGCTGTGTCCCTCTCTGGTATGTCAGGGGGCAGCCTCGGAGCTCAGCTGCTTTGGGTCCCAGGAGGCAGACAGAGCAGAAGCGCGGAGGAGGAAGTGAAATCCTCCCGCGCTTTCAGCTCTGAACCAGGGGGTGCACTGCAGCTGTGATGTCACTGGTTGCTACACGCCAAGCGGCTGTAGCAACCAGTGAGCACAATTAAAATCAGGTGGAGGTGGTTTTGCATGCTGCAGACAGCGCTACCGCGGCTCAGACTCTGCTGAATTCATAATGACTTTACCCAGTGCTTCATTCCGGGACATTGTATTGTCCCGGAATGAAGGCATCCGGGACCAGGGACACAGATGCCAATTAAGGGACAGTCCCGGGCAATCCGGGACACGTGGGCACCCTATGCTGTGCCCTGTATAGAGGAGTGGGGGGATCTAGATTCATCACACAGGACTGAGCTGGGGGCTGTGACCAGCATTTTAATGTGACCATCCTTCCTGTGCTATAGGAAAAATCTATAGAGATCACCTCCATAATAAGGATCATTTCATAAACCTCACATGTCTCAATGCATCACTTGACAGCTGTCACATTTGTCATTAGAAATGATGGTAAAAGAAAAAAAAAAAAAATAGGATCCCCTTTTTTTTTTTTTTTCCTTACATCTATGTGAATGCTGACCAGTCAAATGTCATATGTTGCCCCTCCTCCCACCATTGCACACCTATGCAGCCTATGCAGATCAGCTCTCCATGCCACCAGTTTAAATGGCAATGCTTGTGATTTATTCCTGGGACCACCTAGTCCTCCCAGTACAGGAGTCACCATGATTGATGTGGATCTGAATGCTGGGGGATCAGCCAACACCAAACTAATCATTACTGCCCCCCCTAAGAAGATTAATTCTCTGCCCGGGGGCTCATCTGACCACAGGGGGTCCTAAAATCCTTCACATCATTTCCATTCTGTATTAATAAAAAAAAAAATATTTAGGAGGAGAGGGTTCTCTGCCCATAATATTTGCTGGGATGAGCTCCAGATGTATAGATCTTCCATTGTCATCCTTTTTATGCAGATTTCACAGCCCTGTGTAATTATCTGTATACTGTATAGTCAATGGTGCAGATTGTGCTGTATATAGTGGGAGCCAACACTGGCACATTATGCTGTGTGAGACTTTTCTACGGGGGTCTGTGTCTTCCCCTGCATCTGCTCCATTATTAGGGCCATCTACAAGCGTCCTCTGCCTTCTGTATATGTAATATGATAGGAAGCAATGTATGTGGATGTCTGCCCTGTCGTGATCTGTAATTCCCAGCGCTGGCAATAACATCTGCTGGTGAGATAAAAGATTCTATGGGGGGGGGGGGGCAGTTGTTACGAGTACAACATTAGCCCCATATTGCCATGGGTGGTAATAGATATATAGCACTGGTAACACCCAGGGCACTCTGCACATTTTTTTTAGATTAACACTTGTTTTTACAGTCTATATAAAATAAATATATTTAGGCTACTGTATAAGCATAGGTGTGTGCACTATAGGTGTATTAGGGTGTGCACCATAGGTGTATTAGAGTGTGCACCATAGGTGTGCGCATACTATTGTATTAGGGCGTGCACCATAGGTGTGCAAAGACTATTGTATTAGGGTGTGCACCATAGGTGTGCGCAGACTATTGCTTTAGGGTGTGCACCATAGGTGTGCGGAGACTATTGCATTAGGGTGTGCCCCCTAGGTGTGTGCAGACTATTGTATTAGGGTGTGCACCATAGGTGTGCGCAGACTATTGTATTAGGGTGTGCAGCATAGGTGTGCACAGTCTATTGCATTAGGGTATGCGCAGACTATTGTATTAGGGCGTGCAGCATAGGTGTGCAAAGACTATTGCATTAGGGTGTGCACCATAGGTGTGCGCAGACTATTGTATTAGGGTGTGCACCATAGGGGTGCGCCAGACTTTGGCATTAGGGTGTGTACCATAGGTGTGCGAAGACTATTGCATTAGGGTGTGCACCATAGGTGTGCGAAGACTATTGCATTAGGGTGTGCACCATAGGTCTGCGCAGATTATTGTATTAGGGTGTGCACCATAGGTGTGCGGAGCCTATTGTATTAGGATGTGCCCCATAGGTGTGCGCAGACTATTGTATTAGGGTGTGCACCATTGGTGTGCGCAGACTATTGCATTAGGGTGTGCACCATAGGTGTGCAGAGCCTATTGTATTAGGATGTGCCCCATAGGTGTGCGTAGACTATTGTATTAGGGTGTGCACCATAGGTGTGCGCAGTCTATTGCATTAGGGTGTAGGGTACCCCATAGGTGTGCGCAGACTATTGCATTAGGGTGTGCCCCATAGGTGTGCACAGACTATTGTATTAGGGTGTGCCCCATAGGTGTGCACAGTCTATTGCATTAGGGTGTGCACCCCAAAACACACATGCCTTTCTCTGCAGCCTCAGCTGCCTGGACAGTGGATGAATAGGAAGTGCTCTGTGCTGAGCAGCTTCCTGTTCATTCACAAACTAAAGCATAGCAAACATAGTTTACTATGCTTCAGTTGTGATTGAACACAGTGAGTGATTGTGTTCACTGTGTTCATTTAGAAAACTAAGGGGTTGGTAAATTAGATATTGATTAGGAGTGGCGGCTGGTGTTTTTTATTTGGGGGGGTAAACCGGCCGGTGGACTGTAGCGCAGGGCTTGACAAATTTGTTCGGAATTAAGGAGCCAGCTAAACAAATTAGGAGCCAGAAACGCGCCCCGTCCCGATCAGCTCGTGTTCAGAAGCGAATGCATATGTGAGTAGCACCCGCATATGAAAGCGGTGTTCAAACCACACATGTGAGGTATCACCACGATTGGTAGAGCGAGAACAATAATTCTAGCCCTCTAGACCTCCTCTGAAAGGGCTCTTTCACACGGAGCGAATCCGTATTGATCCGCCCCGTGTGTGTGCGTCTGCTCAGCGGGGATCATCCGTAAATCCCCGCTGAGCTGTCGGCGGACAGGGCGGTCTCCGCACACTGTGCAGAGACCGCCCTGTCTTTCCTCCGCTCTCCCCTATGGGGAATCGGATGAATACGGACCGTCTGTCCGTATTCATCCGATCCGTTCCGCCAGACGGAAGAAAAATAGGGTTTTCTTCCGTCTGAAAAAGCGGATCTTTGCGGAGGCGGATCTTTACGGACGTTAGCGGATGCTCATTTGCTAATGTCCACAATCCCATAGGGATGCATTGTGAGTCCGTAAATGGACTTGTAAAAAACGGACTGTTCATCCGCCCGTGTGAAAGGGCCCTAACTCAAATCATGCAACCTGTAGATTTTTTTAAACGTCACCTATGGAGATTTTAAAGGGTAAAAGTTTGTCGCCATTCCACAAGCGGGCGCAATTTTGAAGCGTGACATGTTGGGTATCAATTTACTTGGTGTAACATTATCTTTCACAATATAAAAAAAAATTGGGCTAACTTTACTGTTGTCTTATTTTTTTATTAAAAAAAAATTATGTTTCCCCAAAAAAGTGCGCTTGTAAGACCGCTGTGCAAATACGGTGTGACAGAAAGTATTGCAATGACCACTATTTTATTATCTAGGGTGTTCTCTGGGGGTTCTAAGTAAATGGAAGTAGGTGGGCGGGCAGTGAAAAAACAAGCAGGGGAAGCTCCATTAGCATTGCTGGTTGTCTTGTCATACCAATGGCCACCACAAGAGGGCTTTAGAGAAGCATAAGACTGCAGAAGGCCGCAAAGCCGCGGCCTCAATTACCGGCTGGCACGGTCCAATGCCATCACGCGGGGGGGGGGGGGGGCGCATGGAGAGACAGGATACCCCAGCTGTGCCGCGCCAGGTCGCTAATTCTTGTCGCAAATGCGACCTGGCGCCCAGGGGTTTGTCGTGCCCTGCTGTAGTGTGTTTCTACAAAACTGAAAACGCACTAAAAAATGCATAGGTGTGAATCAGGCCTTAAGGATAAAGAAGCTACATACTTAGTAAGTGATTAAACCAGCTTCTGAAATTGCTTTAAAAAGCTAAAGGGCTGAGTATCAATTTAAGGATATCGGCACCATAAAAAAAAAATGCATTGCACAACTTTATTGGCTTTTACTAGCGCTTTCTAATATCATTATAAAAAAAAAAACACTTGATTGCAAAATGCCGTAAAATTTCACAAACAAGTCTTACGTCTGCTGTTTTCCATTTCCTTTATTTGGGAAGAAATATAATACGTTAATTGTGTGACTTCTTGTTTTTTTCCAAAATTCCTCCAAACTTAGACACTAACATACTTGAGTTGTGTGACCTTGTGAACTATGCGGATTTTAGTTTTGTTCAAAGGTCCGCCAAACTTAAACACTATCACATGCAAATTCTATGATTTCTTGTCCAAAAGTCTTCAGAATTGCGCAAAGCATTATAAAATGTAAAGTGATATTAAACCCTTATTTTTTTTATTTTTTTTAATTTTTTTTGCAGTTTCAGCTGCTCATGTAAACAATTAGTTAGTATGACTCTTAATCATCTGTGTTACATACCCTACCCTGCCTATCCTCCATCCTTATCCAGCCCCCTCATCACTGCCACCCTTTTTGGTTTCTCATGCAGGGTTCTATGGAGCCCCCATACTCTGCACTCCCAGGAATAAGAGTACATGCTAATGTGAGGATGCTGCTTACCAGTGGCTTGTACTCAATTTTTTGGGGGGGGGCGCAAACAAACTAAAAAAAAAACCCCATCAATTGCAGCCACTGTGCTTATGAATTGCCGCCACTGTGCCCATCAATTGCCGCCACTGTGCCCATCAAACGCAGCCACTGTGCCCATCAAACGCAGCCACTATGCCATCAATTGATGTCACTGTGCCCATCAAATGCAGCCACTGTGCCCATCAAACGCAGCCAATGGAACCATAAATTGCCGCCACTGTGCCATCAAATGCAGCTACTGTACCCGTCAATTACTGCCGGTGTGCCCATCAATTGCTGCCAGTGTGCCCATCAATTGCCACCAGTGTGCCCATCAATTGTCAATTGCTGCCGGTGTGCCCATCAATTGCTGCCAGTGTGCCCATCAATTGCCGCCAGTGTGCCCATCAATTGCTGCCAGTGTGCCCCTCAATTGCCGCTACTGTGCCCATCAAATGCTGCCAGTGTGCAGCATTTGACCAGTTCTTTCAGTACAAAGCAAGTACCTCTGGTGTTGGGTATGTTTTCAATTTAAAGTGGCTGTAAACCTCAGTCATGTAATCTGAGCAAAGCACATACATCTGTAGTGTTTACTTATCTATCTCCAAAGCTCTAAATCCCGGTTCACATATATATGTGGTTGGGGACAATAAAGCCACGCAGTTGAGCCATGTTTTTACCCACACCCCCCCATTTACATGCTGGTAGGTAAATTGGACCTCGTCCAAATTGGCCCAGTATATGTATACATGTGTGTATGACTGTGTGTCCCTAGCATGTCATGATCCTACGGGGTAAAAATGACCGCACCAGCCAAGCAGATACTGGCTGGAAAAAGCGCCCAGAGGCGATTCAGTTCGCATGCGTTGCGCTATACAAGACATTCATTCATTCATTTCGCTGCGGCTGTTATATACCTGCAGTACCCCCCACGGAAAGTATATCCCTAGGTGAATGGAGCCAACCTGCAACTACCCCTCAATCACATGCATTGCATGTGCCTGTGGCACGGTGATGCTGCATTTACGTGCGACAGATAACCCCCTCACTGCCTGTCCAATGCCTATGAAAAGCAACTTGAGCATGTATTGCTTTTCAGAGGGAAAGTAGTCCTTGCCACTATTGTGAACAAGCCCTAAAAAAAGCATTTCTGATCATACAGGATTATGCGTCAATATTAAAGGAAAAGTCCAGCCTGAGCTTTTTAGGCTGGGCTTCTCCTCTGGGTCACAGGAGTGAAATTCGTTTTCAGCGGAGAGCGGTGTGAAGTCCTCTCTCCGCTGATGTCACTGCCATCATTCGAGGCAGCGCTTCATCCCGACTTCCAAGTCTGGATCCGCCAGCTGCCTTGATTGATGGCCGCTACGTACCCCTCCATGGCTCAGCGCCCCAATGAGCATGGAGAAGTAGAGCAGGAGCGATGCTGACTGACAGTCAGCATCGCTCTGCTCGGAGAGGTGAGAGAACAGAGCCATCGGCGGTGTTCGGTGGCTCGATTCTCAGCGCAGAGACGCCAGGGGACAGATGCAGCATTGTCTGATGCTGCATCCACGGAGGTAGGTATAACTAGCAAAAAAAAAAAAAAAAACCATATGTATCGGCGTATAATGCGCGCCGGCGTATAACGCGCACCCCAGTTTTAAGAGGGGATTTTCTGAAAAAAAATTTTTTTTTAAATAAACAACTTTGAAGAAGCAATCTAAGGGTCAGACACATTTACTGTGGGGTCTAGGTATCTGGTAAGCAGATCTGTGTATTGGTGGTTGAGAAGGAAGCACCTTGCATGCAAGATCACACACATACATAGTGAAAAGCCACATGCACTTTGGCAAATTATGGATGAATACCGTATATGTTTCATGACAACATATTGGATTTAGACACTGCACATACCTCAGAGGGGAAGGAGGGGGACGAGCGCCTGCCGGAAAAATCACAGAGCCGTCTCGGCTGTCACGTCACACATGCACAGTCCTGCCTCCGCCATCGGCATTGGACCATCTCTGGTCCAATGCTGGAAGCGGAGGCGGGACTGTGCGTGTGTGACGCGACAGCCGAGTGAGAGCCGAGAGGAGATGACAGCTCGGTGATTTCCGGCAGGCGATCGTCTTCCTCCTTCCCCTCTGAGATATGCTTTAGGCGTATATCGCACACCCACGGTTTCCCCCTAATTTTATGGGGAAAAAAGTGCGCGGTATACGCCGATAAATACGGTACTTCTCTTTTAAGGCTCATGCACACTGCAAACTCTCCTAGAAGCCTTTCCTTCTAGCAAAAAAGTCTGACGCTTGTAAGTGTCTAAAGCTTTTGCACAATTTTAGGCGCATTTACAGGCATCAAGAGTTTGGGCATTAATTAATTTCATTGACCAGAATAATAATTTATTCTTGCCATTGAAATAAGTTAACGCTCAAGCGCGAAACGCGCCTAGAATTTAGATGCATTTAAATGCGTTTAGCAGTGTCAAGCATTATCTATGCCAAAACTCTGCTGCTCCTGGACACACTGGCAGTGTTTTTTTTTTTTTTCCCTGCCACTAAACGCTGCTAAAAGCCTATGTGTGCATAGGCACATAGTCTACCATGCAGGGGCGTTTAGAGGCAGGGAAAATGATGCCCCTAGAACAGTGGTTCTCAACCTTTCTAGTCCCGTGACCCCTTGATAAAATTTCTCAAGTTGTGGGGACCCCTAACAGTAAAATTTTCGTAGCGTGAGTTGTCAGCCCCCAAGGCAAGACAAGTAATTTGCACCCCTAACCCACGGACATTTAGCGCTCCCCGAGTCCCTTCCACTCGTACAGTATTAAAATCTCATATGCTACATTTCAGGATGGACCACTCTTTGTTCTCCTTTCTTTGCCTTTTATCTCTCTCTATCCCATTTTTCCCCCATTCATCTCTCTAGCCTTCTTTCTTGTTCTCTTATTTGTTCCCTTTTTCTTTGTTCCTCCCCCTCTTTTCCTCTCCCTTCCATGTATTCTCCCTTTTTTCCTTCTCTGATGCCGCGTACACACGATCGGAATTTCTGATAACAAATGTTCGATGTGAGCTTTTGGTCAAATATTCCGACCGTGTGTATGCTCCATCGGACGTTTGCTGTCAGAATTTCCGACAACAAATGTTTGAGAGCTGGTTCTCAATTTTTCCGACAACAAAAGTTCTTGTCGGAAGTTCCGATCGTCTGTATGCAATTCCGAAACACAAAGATCCTACACATGTTCGGAATCAATTTGACGCATTCTAAGAATCATTGAACTTCATTTTTCTCGGCTCATCGTAGTGTTGTACGTCATTGCGTTCTTAATGTTCGGAATTTAAGACAACATTTGTGTGAACGTGTGTATACAACACAAGTTTGAGCCAACATTCTGTCGGAAAAAAATCCACGGTTTTGTTGTCGAAAATTCCGATCATGTGTTCTCGGCATTACTCCTTGGTGGGGGGGGTGAGATGAGTGGTAGTGCTGGGGGTGGGGGGAGAGAGTTCTGATCAGCCAACTTAGGTGCTCTTGATCAAGGTCATCTGCTGATCTGAGAACTGTAGTGGGGACTTTTAACGGCAACTCTAACCACATGCAGTGTTACTCACCGTGTCTCCGGCTTAACTGTGTCTCCAGCTCTGTGGTGTCTTGTAGCAGTGACACCTATGCCGAAATCAGGAGATAGGGTCTCCTCCAGCCCCTCCCACTTTACATTCCTCACCAGTCAGCTGACCTCTAGTCGCTACCCCCCAGCCATGCCGTGAACTGAATGGGCGGCTGTGAAGAGGCCGAGTGGGCAGCTGCAGGCTCAAGAAACAGCCCATGATTTGGTGACCCCTGGCAAATAGTCATTCGACCCCCAGAGGTTGAGAACCACTGCCCTAGAAGTAGCTGAAAAAAGTCCAGTGTGCACAAGGCCTAGGAGTTAACGTAAGAACATACAGTACATACACACACACGCTTATAAACATACACACACTCACTTAAAGCTGTATGAGGCTACAGTCCGGTGAGTAGATTACCTAAAGGGGAATTCAAGTGACGGAACCTCCTACTTACCTGGGCTATCAAACACAAGTTTTTCCTGTATCTACACCAGTGATGTGGAGCGTTTGAGCTGCCACTCTTAGTCACGCAGCAGCTGATTGTTTGGACAATAGATGGTTTCTTGGGACCCATTTATGTTTATATGATCACCCTATAGTAAGGTGACCAGATTTTTTTAGATGAAATCCGGGGACATATTTTTTTTTTAACTAGTAATGGTGGCAATTAGAGACTCTCTGCCCGTCGTCGCCTGCCGCACAGCCTGTCAAGTCTCACTTTCAGGGTCCCGGTTACTACTCGGTGGGAAGTGGAGGAAGATAACTCTGCCAGGGAAAGCATGGAGATAAGCAGGCAGGCAGCTGGCCAGGACTTGAGCCAAGGCAGAAGAACATGCGGTCTTTGAAATTGGCCCAGCCCCTGTTCAAATCCAATCCGGGGACAAAACCGGGGACAGACTTGGTCCGGGGACAGTGTCCTCAATCCGGGTACTTTCCCTGGAAACCGGGGATGTCTGGTCACCCTACCCTATAGGGGACTTTTAGACGGTGGTTGGTCTGTTTTCATTCTCATTTCATGATATTTATTATTATTCATTACTGCAGATTATGAATACATTAGTTATGGGGAATCACATATTTCTCAAGCGCTGTTAATGCTTTATTATTTATTTTAATGAGACATATTTTTCTTTATTCATTTTATTATATAATAGCCGCAGTACTGTTTAAACTATTTATACCATAGAGCGCTAGGATCAGAGCTTAGGATTTTTCTGATAATTTTTTGTATACACACACTCACACATATACCCACACACATTTATACATACATGCACAGCCTTTCTAAAATCTTCAGCACTCTAACTGCACTCACTGCCGGGCACTGCGCTGTAAGGGGAGGTGGCAAGCTCAGGACTGTCTTCCCCCTTCATTTGCTTTGCACATACTGTAACTATGCTGTCCAAGGGGCAGGATTGGTCAGATCCGAACGCCATTCTGTACCAGGTTCCGAACCCCTGACTTCCTCAGATGGCACTATGGTTGAGAAAGGCTGATATAGAACTAACTGTTCTTTTGCCTAAACAAAATTTATCATCCATTCTGTAGCACTCTGCAAGTCCACCAACATATTTATGGTGGCAAACTAGCCCCAGGCATCCTCTGTTCCTAGTTGTGGCTTCCCTGATCATGCCATCAGTTATTCCAGCGAGCTGAATTAGAAGTGGGCAAGATATGATGTACAACTCCTGATTTTTGTGAGGCCAGAAGAACAGAAGGTGCCTACGCACTGGCACTGTGTGGACGTTCTCTGCTGGTTTTAGTTTGGAATAATATGCTAAAGCTATTTTTTTTACTTCTGCTTCCGTTTACAAACTGAAATATGCAGAAACATATATTAAGACCTCATGGACACTGGACGTTAAAAAAAAAAAAAACGTTTTAAAAACACCAGTAACTTTGCAGTGCGTTTTTCAAAATTTTTCAATGTTTTTGCAATAGCGTTTTTAGCGTTTATTAGCAGCTAAAAACAGCTGCTGTAAAAATGTAAAAAACATCCAATGTGCATGAGGCCTTAATGTTCAAAAGATTTTTATTTAGGTTTCCTAAAGAAAACAAAGTTGACCATATCAGCCAATTACAGATTAAAAACTAACATCTAGGTCAGGGGTGCCCAACCTTTTGAAGAGAGAGGGCCACCTAAGCAACTTGGTAACCGGTCGTGGGCCCCAATGAGCGGAGTAGGTTAATGGCAGCAAGTCCATTTACATCTGCTACTCCTGTGAGGTGAATGGAGGGTCCAATTGGGTCGGACTGACTTTGTGAAAGGGGCCCATGGCTCAGTGCAGGTAACCGTCAGGTGCACTGCTCTTCACCTGCGTATCAGTTTGAAAGCAGCCCAGTAACCACTGCAGAACAGATATGCCCATAGATACACTGTGATTTTAGTAATAAACTTACCTTTAATAACAGTCTTCTATTCTATTCCATCCCAGAGCAGGAGGTTGTGGGCCACATCAGAGGGGTCTGCGGGCCACATATAATATAATCAGTAGTATGGCATAAAGATTGCATAAACAATAAAGAGAAAGTAAAATAGAGCAAGAGGGGTGTAGATCAACACCTTTGTACTTAAAAACATCTGTTTTGCAATCACCACTACATGTCAATGTGTATATAATGGCTGAAGTAATACCATAACCACATAATTATAAGAGGTATTAAAATAAAGGGTGAAAAAGAAAGAGAAGAGGATATGAGGAAATAAAAGAGAAGGAAAAGAAGAAGGAGATAACACCTAAGGAACAAGAAAGGGAGTTTAGGTTACTGGAGAAAAAAGAAGTGATGAGGAACCCCGTGGCCGAGGAGAACCCAAGGGTGGTGATAGAGGCACATGTCTATATGATGCCCATGGTTCCCAGGGTTAGTCAAACACAGATTGTCTGTCAATAACAATACTAGCAACCTTCTCATGAATCATAATCCACATGATTTTTTGTTTCAGCCCTCTAAAGGACACTGATGGGGTCTTCCATGCTCCTGCAATGGTGATTTTTGCTGCCAACAATACAAAATATATTAGCAACTTACATTTAATTGGATATATTGTACTTTACCCATGTTAGTTCGTTTTAGTTTATTTTGAACGTGTAAAAAAAAAGAAAAAAAACATAAAAAATAAAAGAAGTAATCATTCAATATTAGACAATCACAAGACAACTAGTTACAAGAGAAGACAAAAAAAAAAAAAAAAACAATAAAAAGAAAATGTAGTTTACTTATCCAAAAAGAAGTATGACGAAGTACAAACTTATTTAATCCAGCCCCTACTTCATAATTATTAATAAACCTTTTCTTTTCTCAACCTTTTTTCAGTCAAGGCACTCTTTAAAATTCTGTATCCTTAGTCTAAAATATAAAAACCTACATATCACAGCAGCATCCATGCACATAGGACATGAGAGGTTATTTATTTCTACAAAGCAAATACACCTTTGCACACTGGTATTAACTGATTAATATTCCAGCATTTCTCTTCTCTCTCAGTTTCTCGTCTTCACGCAGCTAACATGACCCCAGTGCTGCCCAAAAAACGCAGGGGAGCGGCAAACAAGACTTCCTCTGGCGCCCCGTGTCAACCTTATCAACATATGACGTTGTCACTTGTTAGGATGCCGGCAGCTGGCTCCCACAGTGCCCAAGGTTGTAATGGTTGCAACAAAAACCTGTGGCTTTGTGTAACAAAAAGGCAGGCTTGATCTAGCCACTGGCTTGTTGACACTTTGTGGGCAGTGTAAGACAGTTTTTTAGGCACCCCTGAACAACCCAGATGCCACCCCAATTAAAAAAGGATGGTGTAATTCAACAAAATAAATTAATGTTGCCTCTTGATAGGCATTGCCTTGCCGAGAATGTGGCAACTCTTCTCTATCTATGACCTTGTACAGTTTCCCACAATTTTTTTTGGACAATTGGGCAATTTTTAAGAACTTTGTGAAGGTACTGTATGCCCCTGAAGAATCCAGAAGGTACATAAAGGTGCCATGGCACCCTGGTTGAAAAAGGCTGTAATATACAATTCTACTATAAAAATAGTAGTAGGGTCCCTTTCCCATGGGGTTTTTGTCAATCTGTTTTTGACCAGTCATTGTATGGATTAAAGACGGACTGCAATGTATTTCTATGGATAGAAAAATGTAAGTGGATGTGCCTCCACCTATATCAACCCACATTTGGGGTTATTGGTCCATCCAGGACCAAGTTTGTGCCTAGGTCTGCTTCAACTGACCTGATCGGATATGTGCGTATATACATATCACAGGGTAGTATAAAAATGGAATGGACCTAAATCTTACATATGTGACTTTCATTTCGGTTTTAATCTCACTCGGAATGGGATCAGTCTAGGATCCCCTGCTGAGATTGCTGATATTGAAGGGAGGGTGCCTGTGTGAAAATGGTATAAATATATGAAATTCTCTAAACATATAGCAAACACACATCCATGAATATAAGAGATAAAAGCATAAGTAAAAGACGTGAAATGTGTTTTAAACAGTGGCGGATTATGATTTACATAGGCCCAAGGCAGTGCTTACACCATAAACAGCTCGCATTTCTCCGAGACTTGATCGCACATTGAAACATTGCCATAACTGCCTATTCCATGTTATTTAATTTCCATTTTTATTGGAACACACTTCACATTTCTCAGCATATCTTTTTTAAATCCAGAAAATTAAATATCTCTTGTATTTTTAAATGAAAAAAATAATAATCATCTTTCGAAAAAAAGACAAATGTTTTCAAGGCAGTTACCAAACTCTCTAGAAAATTCCAGTTATAATCTAACAGTAATGGTACTGAGAGTCCTACATCCATGAAAAAATTCCCACTGTTCTCAGAGATGTTTGTTTTCAAATCAGTAACACATTATTCCCATAAATAATTCCCTGGAGCGCCATATCCTCTCAAGACCATTGAAATGTAGACCACAAGGCACTCATCTAAGCTCACTATATTTTGACAAGATCTGTCTTGTAGTATTGAACTTACATGAGTAATGCCTTTCACTCTTTTTGTCATCATGGTATGACCCATTATGTTCTACTCCTGTTTGTACTAAAGGAGAACTTCTCTCAACACATAAACTTCAGTTAGAACTGGAAAAGTGAATATCTGATTTGTGTTTGATCTTTGTTGCCTTTATGTGTTCAATGCAAAAATAGAAACACTGTTATGGGTAGAAAAACCTAAGTGAAATGCTTTCTTTTTTTTTTACAAATACCTTTTTAACCTCAAGACTAGATTCATACATTTCAATGCACGTTTTTATGTATTTTCAACAATTATGCATTTTTTATGTACTGCTGGCCCAATGATGCATGTCAACACATTACAAACATGGACAAGACACATCCAGTACCATTTAAAACAATTGCTAACCTGTTTATTTATTTTTTCACAAAAGCTAACCTGTTTTTTTTTTAAATGACATGCAATACAGAATAAAAGTCCAGGCATGGCTAAATTATAAATAGTTACAATGGCCCAACTTAAACAAATCCAATCATGTACATGGCATACCTAGCCAATACCACTGGAAGCTGGAATCCCTGAAATAGACAACGCTACTCAAATAATTTCCACCTGCTTACGGGGGGGCCACGCTGAGCGGCTGCACTCCTGCTTACTCAACAAAGGAGGTCAGCCACTCGGCACAGGCGCCATTTATAGAATGCTTTGTTTTTTTAAAGGCATTCTCTAATTGGATGAGGCATAGAGACAGGGTGGTGACTAGAGGTCGACCGATATGGGTTTTTCTCTGGCCGATGCCGATATTTAGAAATCGTGGCAGATGATGGCCGATATAGGAATGCCGATTTTTGCGGCCGATATTTTGGGCCGATTTTTCTATTGGGATGCATTGTGGAGGGGGATGGATGGAGCTGGCCGTGGGTGGGGGATGCATTGTGGAGGGGGTTGGATGGATGGAGCTGGCCGTGGGTGGGGGATGCATTGTGGATATATATATATATATAAAATATGTGTGTATACAGAAGTATGTATATGAGTGTGTATACAGGAGAGGGGTGTGCTCTGACATGTACACACTGTTCCCTCCAGCACTGCCCATTGGATGACACCTGTGAGCTCTTATGTGAGTTGAGCACTATGTACACTCACTAGAGAGCTGAGACACCTATCAGAGATAATATGAATACATTACCCCAGTATCAGGCTGACAATCTCCATGTTCTTCCTTATCTCCAGCCGTAGCCTAGAGCCCATGTTCAGTGATCTTGCCACGGTCCCAGCATGCAGGAAGCTGTGATCTCTTCTCACAGACAACTACTGCAGCTGCTCGGTCTTGACACGTGTTTGCTTTCTTCTTCTGCTACAGCCCGCCGAGTTAGGGGAGGGGGCGGGTCGGTGCTAGGGTTCAACGCACAGGCTATCAGCAGCGTGGCTGAAGGATTAATTTCCCGTGCTGCTGTAGGTGGAGAGGGGTTTAGTGTGGCAGCCGAAAATCGGCCTCATTTTTTACAATAATCGGTCGATGCCGATTTCTTAAAAACGGACAAATATCGGCCGATATATCGGCCGACCTCTAGTGGTGACATCACACTCTTCGCCTCGTCCAATTAAAGAATGCTTTGCATTTATTTAGAAAATGCACATGCTGTGCTGCCGACCTCCTCTGTTCGCAATGCATCAGGCCGGCTGCTCAGCAAGAATGTGGAGATCACTGAAGTAGTGGTGTCTACTTTAGTGATTTCCAGCTTCCAGGGTCATCAAATATAGTATATACCTAGTTACATTGGTCCAAACTGGACCAGTGTAACTATGTATTATGTAGCCATGCCTGGAATTTTTCTTTAAATGGCTGCATTAATACACACAGGCCCGCACACAGATCTGTTTCCCTTTACTTATGCAGGGCAAAACAGCAGGTTTGCTTAAAAGTCCAACTTCAGGAAAAAAACTGAACTTTGCAGTGCGGCTTTGCAAAGTGTAGGGGACGGTATAAGCAGTTTTACTTACCTGATCCTAAGCTCCCCCAGTTGGAAGGGCCCCCCTCTGCTGCAACAGTGGCCTGTGCTATAAGTCTTGATGCCATCATCGGACCTTAAATATAATAGCATTTCATCCACGTATAATTAGACACATTCATCTAGGATATCAACTCAAATTCCTGTTAGTTGTGGAGAAGTTCAGATAAGTGGCACCAATGTTTCTATTGCCAGGGTGTATAGGAGGGGGATAGTAGACACCACTGATAGTTCTCTGTTAAATAAGAAAAGAGATAGAGATGCACACATTGACTATAAGATGCACTGTGGGTTGGGTGTATAGGATTTGAACCCAAGTTATAAAGTTGTTTCCAAAACTAAATTTACGTAGGACGGTGGTAAGGTATGGCCATTCTATAGAATCAAAGGCTTTATATGTGTCTAGGGCTACAACAACCCATGGGATGTTTGAGGCATGGGGAAATTGGAGGTTGGTAAACAATCTTTGTAAAAAATTATTCATAGATCTACCTGGAATGAATCCAGTTTAGTCAGAGTTATAAAGTGTGCCAATCATTGAGGTCCAATGAAAAGCTAGGATTTTAGAGAGATCTGTGTTAATTAGGGGATAGGCCTATAGGATTCACACCAACATCAGAGAAACTTAGACTGCTGGAGCGTTGGGTAGAAGAGGCTGCACTGACCAGCCTAGAAGCTCAAAGGAGCCTGAGGGAATGAGGACCAAGTAAATTAAAGTGCTTAACCAAGTTCCCTCATTAGTTAATCTCTGCAGTGTGGACACAGCCCCACTGTAAGGGAAGATTGTTAGGCTTCTATGAATTCCGATTTAAAGTAAAAGTCCAAACAAAAACAGTTTCTCATATATAGTTTGGGGAATATTTAAAACCCTTGTTATGGATGTTATGCTTCTTTAAATGCAACTCTATGGTGTTTCTCTCTTGAACTTCTTCCTGTGTGGTGTTTCCTGTTTTTGCTGGGTATAGGAACATGGTTTCTGTGCAGTAATAGTTTGTACTGTCCTTACTTACATCACATCAAACATGGTGTCAGAAATGTCTGGATCTGCGCTCTTTCTATACATTTGATGCCGCGAGCCTGCTAGCCTTGCTGTGAGAGTTCTTAGAACTTTCAGTCCGGTCCTGGAAGCTGAGCATTTGCAGCAAGGAAAACGATATCATGGCATCATGAGGCAATGAGGGAGAGTGGAGATATCAGCAGGAACTGGGACAATTTCAGGGCTAAGGACTACTCTCTAGCCACAGGGTTAAATGAGAAGCCTGCAGCAGTGCAAACAGCCACACTGAGGAGCCCAGGGCTGGACTGGGACAAAAATTTGGCCCTGGACTTCATCCAGACCGGCCCACTTTAATTCAATAAAATGCTGCCCCCAACCCCCCCGAAAAATCACGCCCACCAAAAGGCCCCTACATCCATTATTGTATATCATGAGAGGGTGAGAGAGAGAGAGGGAGAGGGAGGGTTGAGTGAGAGGGGGGTGAGTGTAAGAAAAAGAGAGTGAGTGTAAAAGAGAGGGGGTGAGTGTAGGACCCCTTTTTACACTGAGGCGTTTTTTAGGCACTTTTGGGCTAAAAATAGCGCCTGTAAAGCGACTGAAAAATGCTTCCGCTGCAGTCCCAGTGTGAAAGCCTGAGTGCTTTCACACTGGGGTGCTGCCAGGGCGTTAAAAAAAGTCCTCCAAGCAGCATCTCTGTTTTAAAAAATGGCCCACTGAGCCATCGGCCCATCGGGAAACTCCCTGTAGTCCCTATGGCCAGTCCATCCCTGGAGGAGCCTGATGGGCAGTGAATGCCTCCATGTTTACAAGCATAATATGAACCTCACTGTGAATCAATAGACAGGTTTGTCACATGGCTAAGAGAAAAAGCTGCAAGCTGTGAAAATGGCTCTCTGAGAGATTAATTTATTCATGACAAGATAGTTTTGGGTATCACCAGTAAAAGCATACGCCGCCACCTATTTTGGAAACATAAATTTTAAACCTGCAAACAGCAATTGAGATATAGCGTACTGCAGAACTTACTGACAAACATATGAAAGGATAAACTGATTGACAATATGAAGACAGCATCTAAACAACAGAAAAGCTTCAAAAACCACCAGCATAAGTTTCAGCACCAGGGTCACCTACACAACTCACCTGAGAGGAAGCCTGCATCATGCAAGTATTGTGGCGATGTGCATGTATGAGAGAAAGAAAAATTTCCTGCATATGGGAAAATCTGTACTGCATGTGGTAAACCAATTCACTTTGCAAGAGTGTGTCTCGCCAGTAAAATGGAAGCAAGGAAGCTGCACACAATTGAGCAAATGTCAGATCCGGAGGACGCACACCTGCTTAACACTGATATGGTTTACTCCTCAGAATGCATTGGTGCTATAAACACAAAGGGCAAAAAATGCTTTGTAAACCTCAGATTAAACAATATAATCCAACCCTGCCAGCTGGACTCGGGTGCAACGTGTGATGTTATGAGTATAAAGGACAAAATGAAACTGGCACCCAGAGCACCCTTTCAGCCTAGTAAGACCAAACTAAAGTTGTATTCAGGGGAACTAATGGAATCATTGGGGCTATTCCAAACAGAATGCAGCATACGTGATTGTATACACAAACTAAACTTTGAGATTGCTGAAGCCAATCAGAAACCGCTATTATTGGGTTCATCATGTGACCGCCTTGGACTGATGCAGTTCACCATTCCAGCTGAGCTACATAATGTTGATAATTATCCTGCAAACTCTCTGAATAGGCCACTGACAAAACAGCAAATTCTTCACTCCTACAGTGATGTTTTTGAGGGCCCGATAGTCTCTGTTCCAGGAGAGGTTCATTTTGAACTTGATCCTACTATTCAACCTGTACAATGTGCCCCACGCAATGTCCCTATCGCCATTTAGCCACAGATTAAAGCTCAACTACATAACTATGAAGCTGACGGACATCTAACTTCAGTATCAGAGCCTACAGATTGGACCAGCAACATGGTTGTTATCAGAAAGCCTGAACAGATCAGACTATGCATTGATCCCAAGTTTCAGAATATGGCCCTGAAACGGTTGAACTACTTAATGCCAACACGCAATGATATTTTGCACAAACTACCTAAAGCACGTGTCTTCACACTTGTTGATGCTAGAGATGCCCTTTTACAGTGCAAACTGGATAAAAAGAGTAGCTACATGACCATGTTCTGGACTCCTTGGGCAGAAATAGATGGCTCAAACTACCGTTTGGAGTCTCTGTAGCACCTAAGGTTTACCAGCAAAAGCAGCATGAACTATTAGGTGGGCTATCGGAAAAATGAATAGCGCTACTGGATCATTGTAGGCAGGTGATGCTGAGGCTTAGTGTAAAGAAATTGCAGTTCAAGGTGGAAGAAGTCAGTTTCCATGGACATATCCTGTCTTCACAAGGCTTAAAAGCTGACCCTGATAATATTTAAGCCATTGTGGACATGGCACAGCCTGCTGATGCCAAAGCGGTACAGAGATTTATTGGCTTTGTTACATACCTAGTGAAATTCCTGCCACACTTATCTGAGGTGTGTGAGCCATTGGGGCGACTTCTGGACAAAGATGCAGTTTGCCATTGGCTTCCTAAGCATGACCGGGCAGTAGATGATATAAAACGCTTGGTCACCTCTGCCCCAGTGTTGAAATACTACAATGTTACAAAGCCTGTTACGATACAAAGTGACTCCAGTGACTTGTCTAGGTTGTTGCCTTTTGCTGGAAGGTCAGCCAGTTGCATATGTGTCCAGAGCTCTTTCATCAGCTGAGTAAAATTATGCTCAAATTGAGAAGGAATGTTTAAGCATTGTATTTGCTTGTCAGCATTTCCATCATTATCTTTATGGGCTGGATTCAATTACAGCTGAAACTGATCACAAACCTCTGATAGCCATATTCAAGAGCATGCCTGTATGTGATGAGAGGAGCCCAGTAACTTATGTAATTGTGTAGCATTGTTCCCACAGGCATACTATGCTTTGGAATAGACCAGCAGCCCACGTTGTGCTCATAATTTTTTTTTGTATTAGGCCTCATTTACATGGGTGACACTAAAAATAGGTGGTTGAGCCGTGGTTTTACCTACCACCCAACCACAAGTTAACATGGCCATTGACCATATTAGTACTCACTGCCACAGTTGATATGCCAGGCAGTACCACCGCCATAGCAATCTATTCACACAAAAGGGGCCATGGGGCAACTACCTTTGTAATGTGCATGGTTGCAGCAAGGTGCTAAAGGTTCTAAGCAGTTATAACATAACCTTTAAGCCATCTGTCAGTTATGCAGTACATCTCTGCAAAACATACACGTGCCCTGATGTTTTATGCCCTTTAGAAGCGCTGTATGTTCAAAAATAGTTTAACATTGACAGTGTGTTTGAAAGCAGGCTAAGACATTTTAAACTAATGCTTTTCACAATCCTGAGCACATTCTGATTGTGTAGTTTACATAAAACACAGGTATAAATCCAGTAATCTTCTAAATGTTTGAGCTAACAGCACAGTGACTTTGCTGGGCTGAAAGCTAATCCAATATTGTTAATCTTGCCTGGTGGACTACAGATTACTGACTATTCCCACCCCTATCTTTTCCACTCCACGTGAATACATAAATATTTTTCCAAGCAAAATAATAGGGCTGCCTTGACTCTGAAGAGTCAATTCACTGTTTATAGGAAAATGTCTCTTGGGATATGTAGTTCTGGGGGCCTGCCTATGTCAATAGAAAATAAGCTCCCAGCAGCTGTTGCTGCATTTTACAAGCCTAGTATTGGTATCATAAAGTGTAGTAAAAGCTGTTTTATGATCTAGAGGACTCTATAACAACATAATCAAAGATGAAGAAAAACTTCAAAGCTAAATAGCTCTGGCGAGGCTGCTCCCACACAACAAGCCTTCTTTGACTGGGTACCCAACAGTAGCTTAAACCATAAAAATACAGAAAGGTGTGCCAGACCAAAATCAGATAAAATAGTCCTAGACCATTTTAATTGATTGCTGATCAATAAGTCATATAAACTTAGCCAATGCATTTTGGGGCAACACCAATCCCCCTTCATCAGGGCTTAACACAGGATAAAGCTTGGATGGACTCATGGAAGATGGTGACTTCACAGATCTATAATAGAGCAAGTATTAAACGCTACTCATGGAGAAATAACCTGATGGTTGCTGAGCAGCAATGGAGGATGTAGAGGGGGATAGGGTAATTTGATGGTACGTTTGAGCAATGCCCGGAGGTACACCTTAGACATCAACATTTTTGGATACAAATGTTTCAAAGATGGCGAAGAAATTAAAACTAAAAAGATGCTGCATAATACAAAAAAAACAATGATAAAAATATTAGAAATTTCCGATTTGGAACATTCTTTACAGACATCAGCCTTAACAGTGAAATATGGCCTTAAAAAAAAAAAAAAAAACATTTATACTCACATAGATGAATGCAGTATTGGTCCGATGATACATCTGTTCCCCACCTCTAAGACAGAACCAAGTGATCAAAGACCACTGATTGGTTCTTAGCCTTCAGTGCGTGCTGAGCAGTGAAGGGGTGGGAGTGGCTGGCTCAGGCTCTCAGTGGCTAAAGGAGTGTGAACCAGCTCTGTGACAGCAGCTGACAGCGAAACTTTGCCTGTTGACAGCTGAAACAGGTCACACTGTGATCCCCAGGAGAAATATAGCCAAAATAGCTTTGGTTATACATCTTTTAACAACTTTTTTGCACCGGCACCTCCTGGCCCTTTAAGGGATTTCAAATGCCAGGAGGCGAGGTGGGATTTATGATTATGTGGCCGACGTGATTTGCTGTCAAGAAGCAATCAGGATCTTTCCGTTAGCCGCTAGTAACTGTGCTGCGAGCATACAGGGCACTCTGTCGGCACACCTGTGTCTGCTAATGTACTGTGTACACAAATATGCAGTATCTTAGCACCAAGGCCCCCCTGCAGAGAGGCCGCATATTTGCATACCATCGGCGTCTAGGGGTTAAATACAATTGAAACTCTGTGAGTAGATCTCAAATCATGCAGTGCATAGTAAATGATCTAAGCATGTCTCTGAGGTTTAAAGAGTTTTAAACCCAATAACAAAGAAATATATATTGCAGCTTACCTTTTTTTAGATGTGGTGGCTAGATTTTTTAGTTTTTTTTCACAAATTTGTCATTGTTATTTTCACCTGGTAACAGCCCTACTATATCTAAGAGGAACATCGTTGTCGCTTTAGAAAGCTAATATGTTAGGACTGTATGACACCTCTCCATAACATAGGGGACGTGTTTTGTAGTGTAGTCAACAAAGATTCCTGGAAATAATTCTACACTGTTCACAGAGGAAGAGAACACAGGACGGTATATATATTTTTTTGCACCTGTCTAATGCCACGTACACACGACCGTCTTTCATGACGTAAAAAAAAAAAAATATGTCATTAAAAACGATCGTGTGTGGGCTCCGTGTCGTGTAGGCTTTAACGACGTGAAAAAAACGCACATGCTCAAAAGCAAGTTATGAGACGGGAGCACTCGTTCTGGTAAAACTAGCGTTCGTAATGGAAATAGCACATTCGTCACACTGTAACAGACTGAAAAGCACGAAGACTGAAAAGCGCGAGACTTCTCTCACCAAAGTTTTACTAACACGAAATCAGCAAAAGCAGCCCCAAGGGTGGCGCCATCCGAATGGAACTTCCCCTTTATAGTGCCGTTGTACGTCACTGCGCTTTGCTCGAGCATTTTTTGTCACAATCCTGTGTATGCAAGGCAGGCTTGACAAGAATCGTGTTGAAAAAAAATGTTGTTTTTTCTAGACCATTAAAAATGGTCGGGTGTACGCAGTAAAACAGTTATAACAAAATTCCTTCAATGGTATATTTAACAGACCATATAGTAGCAAATCTTATCATTTTATTGTTGCAGTTTACATACACTTTTCCCAAAAAACATAAATCAAATCCTATTGCTGACTCCAAGAAATGTTAACCAATGCAGTTTTTGTCAAAGGTACAGGAATATTAATATGTAACAGCAAAATGAAGGGCAGATTTCAACATGCTGCATGACTATGTTAAACTCAGCAGATAAACAGTCATTGTGCATTGATTGTACAGAAACACGTCATCTTCAAGATTTTTTCTTGCAGAGGCTGATTTTTTTACATAGAAAATCAACAAAATGAATATAAACATATTTATACAATCTGCATACATCAAAAAAGGCTAGATTTTCATTGGTCTGGGGTTATGTAGAAGGAGCATTACATGAATACTATAGCTGAGTAAACAAGTGGTTTTAAAACCTTGGTGTTTGAAAAGAAAACATGCATTGTTGTCCATAAAAAAACTGATTCTTTCATTCTCTAGTAAAAAATTATATTGAATTTGGCAGTTTGCAAATAATTTGTTTTCAGACCTTTTCTATACCAGTAGCATTTCCTTTCCCAGCAAGTATGGATTGACTAGAAAGCTTTTATAGCAGATAAAAGGAAGCAGTGCTACTGAATGATTAGTGTAAAAGGTTCTGTATCAAAAATAGTTAAAGTGTTTGTTAACCCCACAACAATAAAAAATAAATGGATCCTGCTCTTTTAAAGCATGTTATATAACACAGTGCTTGTCCTGTGTCATTTGGCCCCCTGTAACACCTAAAAAACCTGACTGATCCTGCCAGTTTCTCCCCACCCCTCTGTAAACTGACCACGGTGTATCATGGCTGCAGAGACCAGACACAGTGGTCAGTTTACCTGCCTCTGTCATCAGCAGCCTGCTATCTGCTCTCCTTTCTGCTCCTGTGTCCTAAGTGAGTGAGTGAGTGTGTGAGTGAATAACTTATATAGCGCTACAAATGCGAACTGAATCGCCTCAAGGCACTTGGCATCCATTTTCCTTCTATTTAGCCTTCAGAAAAGATGGGTCTTGAGTTTTTCTCTGAGGGCCTGGTGATTCTCTTCCGTTCCTAATTGGGTTGGTAACGAGTTCCACAGTCAAGGTCCTTGGACTGCAAATCTTCGTTCTCCTTTGCTCTTGTAACGGGCCTTGGGGATTTGTAGTAGATTTTGGTTGGCTGATCAGGGAACGCGATTGGGATTGTGGTATTTAATTTTCCCACATAGATATTGGGGGACGATGCCTTGTACATACTTGAGTTAGGCAAAGGGCCTTGAATGTGATTTGGTCCTTGACTGGCAGCCAATGGAGGGACCTCAGGGTGGGGGAAATTGATTCCCAGGGTTTTTTTCCTGTTACCAGTCACACTGCCGTGTTCTGGACGACTTGCAGACGGGCAATCTGGTATTTAGGGAGACCTAGGTAGAGGGAGTAAGCATAGTCGAGTTTGGAGTTTATTAGTGTTCCTACTACTACTGCGGTGTCTTTTTTCGGAATGAAGACCACAAGTCTTCTTAGTAGACGCAGGAGATGGTGAGATCCGCTGACTACTGAGCCAATTTGAGCATCCATTGTCATGTCGGAGTCCTCCTCCCTCTTCCCTCTCTGTCTGTGTGTGAACAACCCCTCCTACTGCTCTCATAACACTAACCTGTACACACCTTCAGCATTGCCTCCCATTGCAGTGTCCCCCTCTGTGAATGATTTATAAATATAAATGCTGTAAATACCTCATTTAAGAGCCCAAAATTGCGATCACATGACCAGCCAGCACTCTCCTCCTCTCCTCCTCCCCTCCAGACTGACATCAGCAGAGGAATCTCAGCCTCACCCCCTGCATCTCTCAGAGGAGAAAAGAAGAAAGCTGGCTGGTCATGTGATCGCCATTTCGGCAGTGAAATTAGGTATTTGCAGCATTTATAGTTATAAATCTCACAGAGGGGGATACTACAATAGGAGGCAGTGCTGATGGTGTATACAGGTTAGAGTGGCTTAACAACCACTTTACTAGTTAAAAAAAATAAAAATAATGCTACACCAAACTTCTCCAGTGATTTGTTGCATATTTATAACCTGCCAGAATTTCATGTAGTGAAATCAAAGCTGATTGTAAAAACTACATGGGAACCCTTGGTAAAATATATGTTTTACCTCTTATACCTTATTGTTAATAAAAGTGTTATTTGGTGTTATCGCTCCCACTCAGTAGTGTATTTAGGTTTTGTGCTGCCCTAGGCCTGACTAAACTCATGCGCCCCCCTAATTTAAATATGGCCCACCCCTTTCTGCCAAGGCCACACCCCTTGCTGTTTAAGACCCGCCCTGACATTTTTGAGTGGGGACACTAGTTCAGAGGGGCGGGGGGCAATGGATTCCCCTGATTTGCATAGATTTCCTCTTGCTTCCTGTTTGGCTATGGGGCAGGAAGTGAAGGGAAAACTCCACAATGGGACAGGGGTGGTGAAAAATAAACGGACAGGGGCTATAACCCTCCCTAACTCTATCCAAAATGAAAAAAAAAATTTGCCAATAGTTCTACTTTCAGCACACATTTCTGATAATTTTATGGAGAGGACTAAGAAGATATAACCATGCCAATGGTGTAGCAGAAAACATATGGCACAGTGGTCCAGGATGATAGGACAGTCAAAATTAGAAGCGGTGCCCCCCCCCCCACAGTTGCGGAATGCCACCCACCACCATCTAGGGAGCAGTACGGCCGCTTTATGGGGGCACTAGACTAATTTGTAGCAGTGTAACAGTGTGGCACAAGCCGGCGGCGAGTCTTTTTTTGTGCTGCCCCCCTGCAAAGTGCTGCCCTAGGCCGGGGCCTTGTTGGCCTAGACCAGGATACAGCATTGCTCCCACTCTCTCAAGAACAGATTCTTAATAATAAAACATGAATATTATGCATAGAAATTTGGTCAGTAATACATTGATCTCCATTTGCATTTTTTAATATACGAGATCACACATCAGAACAAATAGTAGATATCTGCTACACAGTATGAATATATGAAGGTACCATCATGGTTGACTTAAAATTATAATCTCACAGTAGACCTCTCTTCCCCCATTCAAGGGTCACATTATATAGGAAAGCAAGTAACATAACCAAAGAAAGAGCTAGGATTACCACCTAAAATTTTAGTGATGAAGGAGCCAGTGGGAGGAACTACAGAGCACAGCAGGGGGATACATACAAAAAATTGTTGGATGCAATGAATCTTCTTTGCAGCAGAGTGAAAACTTCAAAAACACCTCCCGGACCAGGTAAGTATAACTTCTCTTCCATTACAGGAGCTATTTGTATCCAACAATAAAATGAACTGTAACCTAGGTAAAGAATTTAAACACAAAACCAAACATGAAATTCATATGTAGAAAGAGCTCTCATGATACTATGTCAGAAAGAGCCATGTACAAATTTGAATATAAACCTTTCAGTCTATCTAACATTTTCAGTTTAAAGTGATTGTAAACGATCATCTCGTAAAACAACCCATTCAGTTTAAAAATTAAATGAAAGTCAATTTGTGTATAGATATAAAAACATTATGAATACCCCTTTTTATAAGTGATCACATTCCCTTTGCTTTCAGTTACATAAGAGCTGAGGAAGGAGAAGCAACAGGCACACTGATCTTCCCAGTAAATGGCTTGAGGGGGGGGGGGGGCATGTCAGGACAAGTCTGATCATTGGAAGAGAGCAGCTTGAGTTCCCAGCATAGAGAACTGACAATGGTGAGCTCTCCTGCTTAGTGTGGTCAGTTTTTAACAGAACAGCAAAAGGACTGGCAGGAGCACCATGGATTTCACACAAAAGTAGCAAAACAAACAAAAAAAAAGAAATCGGGATGCTTTTTTAATTTAACTACCTGGTACAGCAGGCACATATCATGAATTTAAAATGCTGGGGTAACAAACACTTTAACTTAACATCCTGCATTTAACAGTAATAATTCTAATCTGTAGAGAAAAAATCCAATATGCCTCCTGTTTCAGGTGTTAGCACTGTATGTCTCCACTAGGTATGAGATTGTGGCCAAGTAGAGTTTGACACAAACTTTATGTGTTTGCATTTCATTGAATGGGCCAACTAAATGGGCAATTCACCTGCCTGCTGAACTTCTGGCTGCTGCAGGAATGTCTGACCTTACTAAGTAAATTATTTCAGCACCTTCGTTGCTAGGATGCTGGCGGCCAACTGTGTCCTGGCAACCAAGGACACTGTGCTGGTTGACTGCGTCCTGGCAATTGACGATGTCATTGGTTGCTAGGACGCCAGCAGTTTCAGAACCATTAAAGGGGTTGTAAAGGTTCGTTTTTTATTTTCTAAATAGGTTACTTTAAGCTAGTGCATTGTTGGTTCACTTGCCTTTTCCTTCAATTTCCCTTCTAAATGTTTTTTTTCTTTGTTTTCTTTGTCTGAATTTCTCACTTTCTGTTCCTCCTCAGTAAGCTGTTCAGTAAGCTGTTCTGACTGACTTTCCACCGCTCGGATGATGGTGGAAAGCTTACTGAGGAGAAACAGGAAGTGAGAAATTCAAACAAAGGAAAAAAATATTTAGAAGGGAAATGGAAGAAAAAGGTAAGTGAACCAACAATGCACTAGCTTAAAGGAACCAATTTATAAAATAAAAGACGAACCTTTACAACCCCTTTAAGGGTTATAGTGCATCACCCCATCCCCTGCCGAACCTCACACTGACAGCTGCCTGCATGGTAAAATGCTGCGTTTTACCATGAAAACATGTGTGAACCAGCACTAAAACTCAACATAGATCCATGATGAACATTCAATAAAGGGTTAGAGACATTGGGGGTGGTTGAATGCATTTAAGGTATAAGCTTAGAATAACCTTAGAAGTAACATTGAATAACATTCTCCAACATTTGCTGTTAGATTGGGAATAGTGCTACTGTGCTGTTCACCCCATCTATAACTTGAGGATTGCCACATCCACCACACATTTGCTCAGTCTGTGGCAGTCTCTGTCTAAATGGCCCTCACATAAATATTTCAGCCAATCATGTGAGTGAGGCCAATTAAATGAAAGGGGTTTGTTTTTTATTTTCTAAATAGGTTCCTTTAAAGCTAGTGCATTGATGGTTCACTTACCTTTTCCTTCGATTTCCCTTCTAAAGTTTTTTTTTATTTGTTTTTTTTGTCTGAATTTCTCACTTCCTGTTCCTCCTCAGTAAGCTGTTCTGGCTGACTAACCCCCAGCCAGAACAGCTTGGATGATGGGGGCAAGCTTACTGAGGAGAAACAGGAAGTGAGAAATTCAGACAAAGAAAAAAAAATCATTTAGAAGGGAAATCGAAGGAAAAGGTAAGTGAACCAACAATGCACTAGCTTAAAGGAACCTATTTAGAAAATAAAAAACAAACCTTTACAACCCCTTTAATGATCACATTTACCTAACTAAATCATGGCTATTGTTATTACCTAGCACTGTCACCTGGGAAGCACACACTACACTACTGAGTTTTGCAATGCCGATGTGAAAAGCAGTTGGGAGCTAGGCAGATGCAGTAGAACACAGCATTGACATGATACCTGAATGGGTACGGGGGGCACATAAAGCAGTATAGTTAGCCATTATACCAGTACACAAGTCTAGGTGCTTTGAGAATTGCTTTGTTGTCATTTGCTCCTGATCATGCCCATTTATCTTTTTGGAATGCTCTTGAACAGAATACTTCAAATCACACAATCGCATATCTGAATGGTAGTTAATTTGCTTTATTTGTTATGACGAGACCTTCTGACCCAACAGCTTGTTGTGATTTTCAATGAAAAGATGTTCTAAAGGTTCCTTTGTTATCTTGACCCATGAAAGTACTACTCTTGGCCCAAAATACTTAGTAGTAAGCATCATAAGCAAAAAACCCTCTTATAAGCCATACCCCACGCATATACTGTATACAATACATGAATGATTACAGCGCTGAATCACTTAAAGTGTTTTTTTAACTTAACCACTTGCCTACTAGGCCAATTCTGACATCTCTCTCCTACATGTAAAAATCTGCATTTTGTTTGCTTGAAAATGACTTAGAACTCCTATATATATATATATATATATATATATATATATATATATATATATATATTTTTTTTTTAAGCAAAGGCTTGAGAGAAAAAAAATTCTCAGTGTTGCAATTTTTTATGTCAGATGGTGTCTGCGTAGCGTTTTTATTTTTTTAACGCAATTTAAGGCTTTATAATCACTATGAAGTAGAGGTGCACTGAATGGAAATGTTGGTGCTGAAACCAAAAATTCAGGATTTGCTTAGCCGAAAATGACAGTTTTAAAACAAAATATTGACACTTTGGGCCCAATTTAGACATTTTCACTTAGGGGTGTACTCACTTTTGTTTCCAGTTAGACATTAATGGCTGTGTGAGTTATTTTGAGGGGACAGCAAATTTACACTGTTATACTTTACACTCACTACTTTACATTGTAGCAAAGTGTCATTTCTTCAGTGTTGTGACATGAAAAGATATAATAAAATATTTACAAAAATGTGAGAAGTGTACTCACTTTTGTGAGATACTTTATATTTATATATAGTTGTATTATATTCTACTTTTTAATTAATATCATTAATTTAAATGAATATGAATTTATAGCATAAGAAAAGTCCAAGAAATGCATCCCTTTAAATTCTATGTATGTCTTCACACTGGTCCGTTGCGCTTCCGTTGCGTTGTTACAAATATTGCTTGCTGCATTTTTGGTCAGTTAAAAAAAATGCACCAAAAACGCACCTCCTCGTTGAAATGCATTGAAAATGCAGCAAGAACGCATCAAAAAAGGCACCTGTGTTGTGTTTGATGTGGCTTTTGAGTCACATGACCTATAAAAAACACCAAGCACAGTAAAAGCACAGTAAAATTGTGGCAAAATTGTGACAAAATCTCTGTAAAAGTGCGACAAAATCGAGCAAGAGCATGAGCTCTTGCATGATGGATGATCAATCAGTTCTTGGTCTCCTTCCAGTAAAGAACAGTAAGGGCCCTTTCATACGGGCGGACCGTTTAGGTCTGCCTGTCAGTTTTCTAGGCGGACCTGAACGGGCGCCACGGATGTCTCTATGGAACCATGGATGTCAGCGATGACATGCCCGCTGACATCTGACCCGCTCCGATCTGCCAAAGTGTGACATAAGAAAACCCTACTGGCGATCCATCTGGCGGATCGGATGACGACAGACTCTACGGTCCGTCATCATCCGAACCCCCCATAGGGGAGAGCGGCGCTCTGACAGGTCGGTCCCTGCACAGTGTGCAGAGACAGACCTGTCATCTGCCAGCTCAGCGGGGATCGACGGAGCGATCCCCGCTAAGCAAAGCAGAGTCCGCACACGGACACCCCCGTGTGAAAGGGCCCTAAGTGAGAACAGTAAGACCAGGGAGGTTGTGGGCATGGCAGGCTGTAGTCAGCTGACTCTGGGTCCCAAGTGTACAATAGTAAGTGTAGTATGGTGACCCTAACGAGAAGTGCGGCCAAAAAAGTTTAACCATACTTCTTCAAGTTTATTTTTCAAATGCAAGCAATGTAAGTACTCAAATTTGACTTGGTATTAGCCTCTTTTAATCTACTGTATAGCAGAGCTTAGACTGGGGGGGTGAAAAAGCTCAAGGTTCCAAACAGTTGTACTGCCTTGCAAGGAGTACATTGACTGGATGAAAGAGCAGAGTGACTGAGAGAGATGAGCTCATTGTTCTGCTTCTCATTTTACTGTCCAGCCACAGGACAAGACCTGTCAGGCCGGGTACACACGAACAAACATGTACGGTGAAAGCGGTCCGTCAGACCGTTTTCACCGTACATGTCTGCCAGACGGCTTCTGTACGATGGTTGTACACACCATCGTACAGAAGTCCGCGCGTAAACAATACGCGGGGCGTGTCCGCGTCGTCGCCGCGACGATGACGCGGAGACGTGGCGGGCCTGCCATTTAAAGGCTTCCACGCATGCGTCGAAGTCATTCGACGCATGCGAGGGACGGCGGGCGCCTGGACATGTACGGTAGGTCTGTACTGACGACCGTACATGTCCGAGCGGGCAGGATTCCAGCGGACGGTTTTAAAACACGTCCAGGAATATTTGCCCGCTGGGAAAAGGCCCGGCGGGCAAATGTTTGCTGGAATTCGGCCCGCTCGCGCCCACACACGAACCGCGGCCCGCGGACCAGTTTCAGCATACATGTTTGGCCGTGTGTACGGGGCCTAAGTGTTAAAGAAAATGGATGAATGGCTGCACACTCAAGAAGGATGCCAAAATCTGTAGTGATCAACAAATAAAACCCTATACAGCACAGCGAGCACCAGGAGATAAATATGTTAACGAATTTCATGCAGATAACAGCACTTAATCATAACACAAAACAGTGATTAAGTGCTGTTATCTGCATGAAACGCGTTGACATTTTTATCTCCTGGTGCTCGCCGTGCTGTATATGCTTTTATTTTTTGATCACTACAATAAAGATTTGGCATCCTTTCGGAGTGTGCAGCCATTCATCCATTTTTCACTATTGATCTCGGAGGCAAGGCGGACGGGCACCTCTGATTTGGAAACAACATCAGACTTGCAGACTTTCCTATTCATTGGACAAGTATTAGGGAACTTCAGAGAAAAAAAAAATGATGTAGCATGCGTAAGTAAATGTAAATATACGGCTTGCCAGCAAGAGGTTATACCAAGCTTATGGCTGCACTTGCAGCCGTGATCTTAGTGTAATTTTTTTCAGCCAGTGATCAGCTATTTAGTGTAAGTGATTGGGGCAGCTCCTGCAATCAAGACTCAGGAGTAAAAGGTAATTGATGCACAATGCACTATTCACATTAATTTTTTTCCCTGGAGTTAAAGAGGAACTGCAGTCTTCTCACATACTTTGTAATACAAACACATTTGCCATTCTGAGACTTCCCTCCAACCACTTTGCATATTATTTTATATATACTGTAATTTTGTACTTGCCAAATATGCTGCAGAAATCTCCCTTCACTGAGTCTGGCTGCAGCCATTTTAACTGTGGGCAGCTGAAGCTGTTGCCTGTTCACTTCCTGGATTTACACAGACACACAGAGGCACACTATGCACACTATGCCTCCCTGCAGCTCTAATTGGCTCTCTTATGACTCATACCCCCCTTCCCTTCTTGGAAAATTCTCACAAGCCTAGGCTAATGACCAGACAAGAAACAGAAAGTGGGCTGTATAAGGTATTCACTGGCAGAAAAAAAATGTTTTACTATATAAAGTTAAAACAACAAGGGCAGAAGATTTAATAGATGGAAAGATGAAAAAATATTACTGAAGGTCCGCTTTAAAGGGTCACTAAAGGAAAACATTTGTTTAGCTAAATAGCTTCCTTTACCTTACTGCAGTCCTGGTTTTATGTCCTCATTGTTCGTTTTTGCTCTGATGTTGCTGTAATTCTTCTCTGTTCTGGACACTTCCTGGTTGTCTGTTTCCTGATGACCACAGTACTGGGAGTTTCTAGTTTCATGTTCCAAACCATCACTGCTCTATGGCTCTGTATAACACAGAGGCAGGATAACATGCAAAAACTAAACTAGATGCAAAAACGAAACTAAAAAACTACAGGTACATTATATGATTGATTGTTATCTATTTTTAATCGTTTTTAATAGGAATCAGTTAACTATTATGGGCTAGATTCAGAAAGAATTTACGTTGGCGTATCTATTGATACGCCGCGTAAGTTCTAGGATGCGCCGGCGTATCTTTTTTCTGTATTCAGAAAGCAAGATACGCCAAAATTTGGCTAAGATACGACCGATGTAAGTCTCTTACACCGTCGTATCTTAGTTGCATATTTACGCTGGCCGCTAGGTGGCGCTTCCGTAGATTTACACGTTGAATATGCTAATGAGCTAGATACGCCGATTCACGAACGTAGTTGCGCCCGGCGTATCTATATACGTCGTTTGCGTAAGGCGTTGGACCGGCGTAAAGTTACCCCTGCTATATGAGGCGCAGGCAATGTTAAGTATGGACGTCGGGACAGCGTCGAATTTTCCGTCGTTTACGTAAGTCGTACGCTAATAGGGCTGTGCGTAACTTACGTACACGTCGTAGGCAGTGTTCGGCGTATCTCTAGCCGACGTGATTTTGATGCATGCGCCGCCCGTGGACGTATCCCAGTGCGCATGCATCAAAATCACGCCGTGCGTGCGGCGCCTCATTTACATGGGGTCATGGATCATTATACTTCCTATTTTGAATTAGGCTTACGCCGGCCCATATACGCTACGCCACCGTAACTAAAGGTGCAAGTTCTTTCTGAATACAGTACTCGCCTTTCTAAGTTACGGCGGCGTAGCGCATATGAGATGCGCTACGCCCGCCTAAAGATACACAAATGTATCTGAATCTAGCCCCATGTCTCTATACCCTGTAAACAGTAATTTCAGAAAAAAAAAATGTTTTCCTTTACAACTCCTTTAAGCTTTAAGAATGAGACTACAGGATAATATTGCAGATCTTATAAACAGTTTATTTTCACTTTTAATGCATATACAGAAGTAGAGACATTTTAAAATATATGGTGCATTTAGTGAATCCCCTTCAGCTCATTAATCTTTAATTCCCCCCCGCTGACGGCAAACACTGCCATTTCTACTGGACAGAGTTGATGAATGCAGTAGATGGATGTGGCTGTGCAGAAATAAACAATGTAATAAAATACCATGACTGTTCAACTGATTCCCTGCTTACATTATCAACTGTACAAATCATATTTTGAGACAGACATTCCATATTTCTTGTGGTGATTCATTTTGGAGATGAGTTGGATACATAGTTTAGCTCTTGTCACATTTAATTCCAGGCCAGTACGGCAAAGAAATGACATAGCATTTAATGAATCCATGTCTTGGTTGCTCATGTTTGGGCCTGTTTCAGCATCATGAAGTAGAATCGTAGCTTTGTTTAGAGACGCTTTTGTGTGTCTGTAGAACTGGTTGTGGCTGTGGTGTATGCAGATATCAGGTCTGGATGAGCAAGGGCCTAATTGTAACCACAGCAGCCCATTATGAAAGCTACATAGGCTGACTGTATAGGGGAACAGTATTCACAGTGATCAGTGGTCCATTAACGGGGGCTGTTTTGTTGACGACCATAATGTAGAGGAGTTGTGTTGTGTGCTATGGCAGGCCGCCAGTGTGCATGAGAAATCCACTGCAGTCACTGCTAAGCCATAGAACGGATAATAAAGATAACTGGCACAGTAAACTGAGTACAAAGCAGAGGCAATCAATACTACCATTCACAATCAGTTTTATTAGGCAGCTTAAAAACAAAAACGTGCTGTGTATAAACTGCAGTCATCTCTATTATGTTTATGATGAAAAGGGTTCACCCAGTTAAAATATAAGAAGTGTAATAATAGTAGGTGTTGAAATACATGAGGCCTACTTCCCAACGTTTGGAGATGGAAAAGTAGGACACATTACAGCACAAAGTAGGCAAATAACACACTGCTGCCACACCCCAATTGTGTGAATCATGTAAAATAAAGTGAGGGGGAAAAAAAAATATGTCAGGGAAAAACACATATGCAGTACATCTCTGCAATATATGCACATTCCCTCATGTTTTATCTCTTTAAGCCCTGGTTCACATTGGTACGATTTGATATGCAATTTGACACATCAAATTGCATGTCAAATCAGTGGCATTTGCCAGCAATGGCACCATCCTAATCGCATCTGCAGCGCTGCACCGATTTCAAAAAGTCGTTTCTGTACTACTTTTTGCGATTTCAGGCTGCGATTTACATTGACATCTGTGCAGAAACCCGCACAGATGTCTCTGAAATTGCGGGCCGAAATCGGGACTGACAGGCGGGAGTGAAATCGTGCGAGCTCAGCTGAACTCGCAGGGCTTCATTCCCACAGCTCAGCGTGAACATAGGCTCTAGATCATCTAGATCTACCTGCTGATCCAAAAATGCATTCAGCTCCAAGTCCTGCTGTAGGCTGACAACACAGCATTTTATGTGTACTGGGTGATGCCAGGCCTTTTTCTTCTTATTATTATTATTAATATTATTATTTTACATTATTTATATAGTGCATTTTTCTTTTGATAAACTACTTAAAGTTCCACCCATATTTTAATCTTGATCTGAATGAGTCCCTTGCTGCAAGTATAACAACATTTGGCATGATTTTTTTTTTTTTACTTACTGTGTGTGCCTTGTTGCTAGGGTGTCCCTTGTAATCTGCCTCTTCTTGGCCACAGCATTGTACATCATATCCTGTGGTTGCTTGGCTCCTGGGAGATGTCTGTCATTGTATTTAGGATCAGTGGGCATTGCTGCAACAACGGGGTGAGCACTTCCTCCGTCGTCGCCTGTTGTTATGGCAACAAGATAATCTTCCTGCGCTACGCACTGTGTAGACTGCGCACGTGCGAGATCAGGAGGTGCATGCTGGATAACCAGACTTCTAGTGGGCTATACATGCCCACAGTGAAGATGGAAGTGCTCAGCAACGCAGAAAACAAATGTGAGTGAATTAAAAAAACAGGAATTAAACAGCAATTTTATTAATCATACGTTAATTCAAACTGTAAAAATGTTTCTGAAATCAAAGACTGTGGGTGTTATTAGAGTACCATTTCGAAATACAGTCAGTCCACGGGTTACAAACATTCGACCTACAAATGACTCATACTTACAAATGAAGGGTTACAATGGGAAGTGAGAGGAAATCTACACCTAGGAAGGGAAATTCACTCCTGTAACAGTTATCATGGGAAAAAAATGTCTCCACTGAAGCTTTATTACCAATCCTTATTTCTACATCGGCCGATTCAAAATTCATCGATTCGAAATTTTCAAATCTAAAAAAAAAATGTAAATTCGAAGGAAATTTGAAAAAGACAAAACAAATTCCGAACACCCGAATATAAATTGGGTGAATCAACTGAATTTAACGGAACTGAATAACTAGATTAACGAATCTGAATGAAACAAAACACATTTTTTTCGTCATGCACATGTCTAGTCTGTGTGTGTCTGTGTCATATATGTATGCAAACACACACACATGCACACATGAGCTTTGGGGAGCACACCCTAATGCAATAGGCTGTGCACACCTATGGCTGTCTGTAAGAGGGTAAGAGGGTTATTCTTGACCACAAGTGTAAGGAGCATTCTTCCCACGGACCATCACACTGATGTATCATGAATTGTAGATATAATCATTTTTAACAGGGATGAATAAAAGTGATTGATGAGCGCAAAAACAATAGTGTAAAGAAAATTCAATAACAGTGAAACGTCCAATTAGGAATAACTCTAATAGAGAGTGAACTCCAAAGTGATGCAAAAGTTAATAGCACTTAGGTGACATAAGTGACGAGTAGGCACAATGGATATGAATAATCCAGTGTGCCCTTTGGACTACAGATGTGAGCACATGGCTTGTTGCCGCCATATTGGTTTGTTCTTTTCCGTTTATTTTGGGTCATCTTAATGTGCTTTTTGCACACGGAGCCTCCATCTTTGTGAAGACTGCATCAGCAGACATAGCCAGAAGGACGCTATTTCCATAACCTACAGGCCTCCAGCTACTGTCACTACAGGAAAGGTGAGGAGGATTCGTTTCTCGGGAGACATTCCATCTGTGGAGATACCATGCTGTTATTGCATGTGGGTGAGGTAAGCGCACTGTGAGCTCAGCTGCTTTTGTGGATTGTTTTCATCACTCTGCACGGACATCCAGTCACCGTTTGGAATTTCCAACCACTCCTGTTTTTAGGAATTGTCACATATGAACTATTGTCACAATTTGTTTTAATTTTCAGCATCATACCCACACACTGGATTATTCATATTGTGCCTACTCGTCACTTATGTCACCTAAGTGCTATTAACTTTTGCATCACTTTGGAGTTCACTCTCTATTAGAGTTATTCCTAATTGGACGTTTCACTGTTATTGAATTTTCTTTACACTATTGTTTTTGCGCTCATCAATCACTTTTATTCATATCATTCATTTGTTGTTATTGCAATTTTAGATTTGAGCAGCACTAATTTATTTATTATTTAATCTTTAAGTAATTATTTTCCACTCTTCACTTTGGGTTATTGGCTAGCGCTTTAGTTTCCCCCTTTTTATTTTTAACAGGGGCTATATGAGACTGGAAAGTTGTTTCAAGTGTTCCTCTGTGTTGAAAAGGTTGGGAAAGGCTGCTTTCAATGCACCCCTTTCCTATTACCCACAACATAGAAAGTACTCATTCTGTAGTGCCAAGATAACAACTAGACAGTCTAACTAGACTTCTTGAAATAACGCAAGCACAAGACACAGAATTTCTGACACGATCAACAGGGATTCTTTATCGAAAACATACAACAAAGCACTTTCATTGCTTTCAGAAAAGCTCAGGGGTAAGGTTTTTCATGCATTTTATTATAGAGAAGATATTATTATTATTATAATATTATTATTATGCATGATTTTTATAGCGCCAACAGTTTGCACCGTACTTTACAAATTAAAGAGAGCTAAACTAATACCATTCAATTCATAAAGGATCAAAGGGCCCTGCTATTTGAAGCTTACAGTCTAAAAGGAAGGGAAAAGTGATACAAGTTAAAGCAGTATTAAACCCCAAACCAAAAATGTAATATATTGTAGCTTACCAATCATTAGATGGGGTGGCCGCATTAGTTTTATTTGTTCATTGCCCTGTCTCGGTCGGGCAGCGGGTGACGGCGGCGAACGGTGTTCTCCATGCGTCTCCTCCTGTCCTCTCCTCCTGATAGGCGTCCAATCACAGCGCCTGTCGTTTCAGAAGATCAGGTGATGGGTAATAGACCCAAGCACCTGATTTGCGGAGAGGTGGTTCAGTGTTAGGAAAGCGTATAATCATTTGCTTTTCTAACACACCTGGGTGGACTGCGAGCACCAAGCATGGCGCTCGCAGGTCACCTTTTTTAATGCCTATGGCTCCAATCAGGTGCTTCAAAAACACCCCCCGCTGCTGTAATTCAGGCGCCCAGCACCCGAAAAGGGGCCGGATGCCTGAATAGGGGGTAGCAGTGGCGGCCATGGATAGATTCATGCTATGCATAGAGGGGGTGGCTGGAGAAAGGGGGCGGCACCCATGCGCCCTTATGGACAGGCCGCCGCCACTGCTTGAGACACAAAAAGGGCACTTTGAACCTCCCAGAATTATCGTGGGTAAGAGGGGTGAACAGTACCTTTTTATGCATGCAAACATTGGGCTATTAATAGAATATCACAATCTGAGAAATGATTTCTGAGCGTGGGATTATGGATAATTTGACAAAAAGGAAGATTTTGGATAATACAAAGCTGCTGACCTATATTTTCACTGCAATGGGAACCAGTGGCGTAACAGTGTCTGCCCAGGGCGCTGAGCTGAGGCACCGCCCCCCCCGGTTATTATACTGGGATGAGGCGGGTCTCTGTTGCTGCGGTCCGGACTCTTGCTGCGGTCCGGACTCCGGTCAGACTCGGACTCTCTCTGCTCCGTGACTGCCCGTGCGTATGTGCGGCCGCCGGGCCCTCACGCCCCTTGCTCTGTGTTGTGTCCTGACTCCTGGGTATAGCCGGCCTGCCCGGTGGTGACAGTCACAGGTGTGGCACTGCCTGGTCAGGTCAGTAAAATCATATGTATGCTGTGCTGTATCAGGTGTTGGGGACGGCCAGGTGACCGTGATGGGTCCCGGTCTCATGTGGGTTAGTTTAACTTAGTTAGTGAAGGTAGGGGCCCAGTCCCAGTTGTAGTTCACAATTAATACAATGCCATTATAGAACATAGAAATTCTATGTTCTATAATGGCATTATTTATTTATTTATTTATTACTATTTATTTGGGAAGCGCGCATATACCACCGGTCGGTGGTGCCAAAGCGCTTTATGACAAAATAGCCGGGATGTTCTGGCGTGGGGAGCATAAATAAAAGAGAAGGGAGAAAAAAAACAAGAAATCAGCGAAGAAAAATTGGCCTAGGATTGAAATGCTTGGCAGAATAGCCAGGTCTTCAGCTTCTTCCTGAACGCATATAGGCTTCGGGAGAATGTTAAGCGGGATTTGGTTCCAGAGAGTCGCCCCCGCGGAGCCAATCCGTTTTCCTCCTATAGAAATTAGCCTGTCAGTATTGCCAATGAGTAGAGCTTTGTCGGCTGAGCGAAGATAGCGTCTAGGTATATAGTGTGGAGTCAGATCTGATAGGAACTGTGGGCCCAGCTGGTGGTAGCCCCTGTAGATCAGACAGAGGATTTTAAAATCGGCCCGTTTTGTAACAGGGAGCCAGTGAAGTTCTTTGAGCACAGGGCTGATATGGTCTTGCTTTTGGAGATTGTAGATAAGCCTGGCTGCTTGATTCTGCACCAGCTGCAATTTCTTAGACCATTTAATTGGAATGCCTAGTAGGACTCCATTTGAAAAGTCAAGGCGAGAAATAATTAGTGCCTGGACTAAGTCTTTCCTCTAGTCTTGGGTCAGGAGATGTTTTGCCTTGCGGATAAGTCGTAGAAAATGGGAGGCTCTCGAAACCGATTGTCTAACCTGGGGAATCATACTTAGTTTTTCGTCCAGGATAACCCCCAGGACCGTCACCTTATCTTTCGGATTTGGTGTCAAGCCCAACTCAGTGGGCCAATTTTGAAGAAAGTCGGTCTTGCCTTTTCCAACTATCATGACCTCTGTTTTGTTACCATTGAGGCACAGTTTAATTGTGAACTACAAGCGGCCAGTCCAACTGGGACTTGTAGTTCCCTGTAACTGATATGAGGCTGTACTAGAAATACAATGCCTTTATAATGTATAATGTTGCCTTTATAATATATGTTTTTCTATTGTTTTTTCATAAAAGTGTTTTTTCATAAAAAATGTATTGCTCTTTACCACCATTAAAAATGTAATGCTCTTTATTAACATTAAAAATGTAATGCCTTTACATGTGTTTAATTATCCTTATAACCAGAGTGGATGTTTATATAGGGGGGGGGGGATTCTGCCCCGGGCGCCCATAACTCTGGTTACGCCACTGATGGGAACTTCTTTATGAAATTTCTTTTCATGTCTTGGCATTGTGGTATGCAATGGGGACAGCAGGCTTTATACTGCTTCTGGTGTTCCCTGTCTGACTGACGCAAGAGCTTGTGCAGCTCTAATGTTTTCATGATGGCTGGAAAGCTTCTACCACCCAATTCTTGGCTAGAACTGTGCTATTTTTTTTATACGTGCTGGCAATATGTGTTAACATGGAATGTGGGAAAAATGCCTTGTTGTTCGAATCCTTACTTATTATATTTCAAACAATTTTTTGGGTTATTGTCACATCCAGCCTCATCTAGTATGTGATAAATAAATCAACTTTTGGTTGGAATGCTGTGATTGGCTTTACAAGTTATAAAAGAATTATAGATCAGAAAGTAGGTCATGTTGTTCTCTTCTATTTTTAGGTGGCAACGTGGGATACACAAAGCCATATAGCCCTTGAATACATTGAACTATGTGGTTCAATGATTCCTTTTGTTGGAATTACTCTATAGAGTTCAGCAGGTTTACGCTTAATTATGGCATTTTGAATAAAAAAAAAAGAAATAAAAGAAAGGGAAAAAAAAAAAAGAAAGAAAGTTGGTGGCTTAATAAAATATCAATTTTCGCTAGCTCTTAACTATGCTTTTGTGGATCTGTTCAATATAATTTAGTGGTAAACCTTGACAAGGTGAAAGCTGCTATTTGCTTAATGAGATTACCAAGACTCTGAGGCTTCTCTGCCTGCTTCTAAGTTGTCACGGTGTCCTCACAAGGTATTCAATGATCAAGTGCAGTGGCTGCAGATGGTGTTGGATATTAATATGATGATGGGCAGATATCACGGTCACCTACACAAGCTGCCCGTGTTTACAGTCTTTGGTGATGACTGGATAAGGGCTGTGGACTGGATTTGGTCCCAGCATACTGAGAAGAAAATTATAGCTGTCATATTTTGACATTGTACAAAATACACAATTATAGATGCCATAACAACTGTGATTAAAGTGGTTGTAAACCTCAGAACCTCAGACATGAAATATGAACAAAGCACATCCCTCTATAGTCTATATTCAATTAGGTGCACTAAGTGTAATTTCAATTTTTAAAGGGACGGGCGGAACTCCTCTTTAAAGTGGAACTTCACTTTCCCAATCAACATTGATTATTAATCCTCCCCCACCACTAGTAAATAGATATGAAGGTATATAATATTAAACTTTTTTTTTCTACATTTCTTCAGTCCTCGTTTCTTGCCTAGGCAAATAATATCAAATAATATTATACTTCCCAGGAGTCTTAGCGAGAGGAGGAGGGTTTTCTCAGCTTATCACTGTCACGAAAACCCCGTTGCACTCTGTTTGAGTGCTTCTGTCAGCATACAACCTCCTCCAGTCTGAACATCAGATATCAGATATTACAGCCCATATATTTGTAACTAAGAACCAGGCGAGACTAGCTCAGTTACACAGCTTGAAGATGGAATGATTTACTGAACAAGTATACAGCCTTTTTATACACTTGAAAAGTATGTCAGTCCCCACATACACCATAACCCAAATATTTACCCTAAACATCACACAGTGGTTTAGCTAACGAGGTAGGGTTGACCCATAGCTAATCCCATCACAGAGGGTCTGTAATTCCACCAGGATAACTCAGATGTCACATTGCAGACCAACCTTGGTGACTTCAAGCTAACTGCAGATAATACACATTATCATAAGCATAAACACAGCAAACCTTCAAACAACAGCAGAAGTCCTAATTACAATTAACAATACAGTGATCTCCCCCTCCTCAGCCTAGTAGGCAACAAACTATAGCAGGAGTAGACTGTTCGGCTCCTACACAGTTCTAGAGGCCTATTACCAGCTCTTTCAATTAACACATTGAGTTCAGAAACAAACCAGGAATATATTCTGGGAGATATTGTGGATAAATCTTACTGTTCCATTTTAAGTAACCACCTTCTCATTGTCCATTAAACAGCTGTCCATCAGTTTTCTCAGTCAATAGACACAGGGTGACTTGGACATAGGAGGTGCATGAGAAGCTCAAACAAAGGTTTCCCAACCTCTCCAGGGGATTCTGGGTTCCATGGCCCCCCGCCCAAAGTGACTCCCGTCACAATCACACTCTCCTGCATGCATGCTTGAGCTAATGGCAGATGGAGTCCAGGAAGTAAATGCTACATGAGTCATTTGCCCTTGTTCAAGATGGCCACAGCCAGAAATGCCAGGGGATGTTTTTCAAAGTGATTTTTCAACAAATTAAAGCACGAATACATAGATGAGTGATGGGGGGAGTTTTCTTTTTTTTTTTTTTGTAAAATTCTTTTTATTAAAATTTTTCCAACATGACAGACATACACAAACAAGAGAGTGTCACGGCACAACACCATGTCTCTCACGACCAACATGGTCGTATCCTTGGCATTCTACCTAACATAGGCAGCTACCTTCCAAGAAATACATAACTCCAAAACCCCTAGCCCCCCCTCCCTCCCTCCCTTAACCCCGTAACTCAGTCCACCACCTCTTCGGACATCCGTGTCTGGAGACTTGAAGATCAGGCATACATTTCCTGGCGGTAAATACAGGTAATGGCAGATATATATCACCCAACTCATTATTCAGTAGCTATTGACCATACACCCCGACCCACACCCCCCCATCAGAGTGGTCCGGAGGGGTGCCGGACTGCCCGCCCCCCCCTCCTCTCGGATGAGTGCCCCTTTGTTTCTCTTGCATAATATTTAAGTCAACCGTGAGGCTCCCCGTTCATCCCTCCCTCCTAACCAGCGGTAGTATCAGCATCAAACCAGGCCCGCCAGACTTTGTTAAACTTCTTTTTGCACCCCCTTGAGAGATATGTCGCCTTGTAGAAGGGCATCATCGAGTTCACCAAGCCTTTCCAAAATGCTAAACCCGGTGGGGCTGGTGACTTCCACCTAAGTAATATGGCCTTCCTCCCATAGAATAGTAATATATTTAGTAGGGTTCTCTGGGCCCTGGATGGGACCACGTCTTCCACTAATCCCAGAAGGCACACCTGTACCGACAGCGGGACAGGCACCAATAGGATGTCCTTCAGGCATGAAACCACCCCCTCCCAAAACACTTTTATTAGCGGGCATTCCCAAAAGATGTGCTTGGCATCCGCCGGTGCATAGGAGCACCGCCAGCACTCAGAGGCAGCTGAGGGAAACAGAGCTGAAAGTCTCGCTGGGGTGTAATAGATTTTGTGCAGAAATTTGAAATGTATCAATCTGTCCCTTGCCGAAACCAAATGTTGAAAGGGGGAATCCCACATGTCGTCCCAATCCTCACTATCTATACCAGGGACCTCCCTCTCCCATCTCTCCCTGCATTTATTCAGCGCCGCCGGGCGTTTCTTGAACATTTCTTTATAAGTGACCGACAAGGTTTTATGAAGATCTTCTTCCATTAGCATGTCCTCTAGAGACGATTTAATGGACTCCACCGCCTTCTCCCGGAACTGGGCCCGGAAGGCATGGCGAATCTGAATGTATCTAAAAAAATATGAATTCGGGAGATCAAATCTGGCTTTGAGCTGATCAAAAGTGAGTAGATCCCCATAGCTGGTTATGTCCTTGAGAAGTTTAATGCCTTTAGTTGCCCATATCATTGGATCTGGGTGTGAGTAGAAGTGAGGCAACCTGGGATTCCCCCACAGCGGAGTCTGTGGCGAGAATCCCAAATAGCTGGGGCAAGCCAGCGCCACCGCCTCGTCCCACGCTCTAACTGTCGCCCGCATGGCCGACGTCAGAGGCAGGTCCGACCCCCCCCCCCTATGTACAGCCAGTCTGAGAGTCTCATACGACCCTAAATGAGCTGCCTCTAGCACCGTGGCTGAATCCCCATCGTCAGAGGTTAGCCACCTGTGCACAAAAACCATCTGGCCCGCAAGGTAATATTTCCTCCAATCGGGCAAAGCCAGCCCCCCCTGTCCCCAGGGTTCCTGAAGCACCTTGAGCCCTATACGCGGCATTTTGGGGGCCCAAAGAAAGGAACTAGTAATGCTGTCTAGTTGTTTGAAGAAGGACTTAGGGATTCGCACTGGAGCGTGCCTTAGGAAATATAAAATTACTGGTAGAATTTTCATCTTTAGTAGGCTTATTCGACCGATCAGTGAGAGCGGAAGCTTCTGCCACGTCTGAGCTTTCTGTCTAAAAAAGGACAGGAGGGGGACCAAGTTAAGGGCCATATATTCTGCACTGTCGGCCGTGACCTTGACCCCAAGATAGGTAATGGACGAAACCCATTGTAGTGGTAACGCGGGGTCTGCCCCGGCTTTAGCTCTCTCATCTAATGGCAAGACCGAGGACTTGCCCCAGTTTACCTTCAGCCCCGAGAACCCCGTGAGTTCATTCAGAATCCTCAAGGCCGCACGAAGCGAGGTTCCAGGGTCCTCAAGAAACAATAGCATGTCATCTGCGTATAACGCCAGACATTCCCGTATTGTGCCCACTCGAATAGCTCCCACCTCCGTAGATTTCCTAAGCGCCACCGCCAAGGGCTCCATGGTAAGGGCAAAGAGAAAAGGGGACAACGGGCATCCCTGTCTGGTTCCTCTGCTTACTGCAAAAAAAGGGGAAATTGAGCGGCCCATTCTGATCGCTGCCCTAGGGGCACTATATAGTAGCGTAATCCATTGTCTAAAAACCGGACCAAACCCCATACTCTCCAAAATTCGGTGCATATACCCCCAATCTATTGAGTCAAATGCCTTTTCAATGTCGATTGACACGATAATCCTGGTACCCCCCTCTGGCCCAGGGAGCTGAAGATGCGTAAACAGACGCCTCAAATTCGTGTCTGTAGATTTCCCAGGCATGAACCCCGTCTGGTCAATATCGACCAGGGAGGAGATCACCCCCACCAGCCGTGTGGCCAGAATCTTTGTTAGAATTTTCAGATCTACGTTTAGCAGGGCAATAGGTCTGTATGCAGAGCATTCTAGCGGGTCTTTGCCAGGTTTGGGCAGCAGCACCATGTAGGCGTCTAGCATAGAGGCAGGGAGCCTATTCAATTCCAGGCACCGAGCGAAGAGGGTATTTAATCTAGGGGCAATTTCCTCGGCAAAACATTTGTAGAAATCCGCCGGGAAACCATCGGGTCCCGGGGCTTTATGAGGGGGGAAAGAAAAAATGGCCGCCACTATCTCTTTATTAGTAATTGGGGCATCCAGCAATTCCCGTTCTTCGTCAGACAACCCCGGGAGGGCCAAGCCCCCCAAGAGGGTATCCAACTCAGCGGAGTCATAGTTTGAGATCGGGGCATAAAGGTCTGAGAAATATTTTTGAAAAACCTCTAACACTTCTGAGGGGTCACTAACTAGGGTCCCTTCCCTGTTATTAATTACCGGGATATTGGTGATGTGATTGTCTACCGCCACCAGTCTCGCCAGCAGTTTCCCATTCTTGTCCCCCTCCGAGAAGACCGACTCGGCTCTATGTCGAACCTCTGTGTGGGCCAGATCCGAGAAGTGTACGGAGAGAGTCCGCCTAGCCTCCATCAGGGATATATATGATGCATCAGAGGGGCAGCTGGCATGTCTCTCCGCCCATTCCCTTTCAGCCTCCTGCAATTTATGTATTTCGGCATTATGAGCCACCCTCTCTGCTTTGATGGCCGACACACATTCCCCCCTCATCACTGCTTTAAAGGAGTCCCACACCACCGGCGGATCCGCAGAATCCTCATTTATTGGCCAGTAAGAGGCAGCCGCCTCTCTCAAACGGTCCACCACTTGGTCATTCTGCAGCCATCCTGGTGACAACCGCCAACTCCCCCTCCCCCTCCCAGCGGACAGGCCCAGGGTGAGAGACAGGGGGCAATGATCAGAAACCCCCCCTGCCAGGTAAGTAACGTCCTGCACCATAGGCAGTAGATCTGAGTTCCCAAACACCAAGTCTATCCTGGCCGAGGAGTGATGAACCGCAGAAATGTGGGAGTAGGCCCTCCGATTCGGGTTCCTCGCCCGCCACACCTCCGTTAGGCCAGTCACTGATGCCCATGAGAGTAATTCCGCTGACCCCAGCCTGCCCGGGTTAGACGAGTCCAACGCATCAAGAATAGCGTTGAAGTCACCCATCACCACCATAGGGAGGTGAGCAAATGGGGCCAGTCGAGCAAACAAGTCATAAAGCACTTGAATATTCACAGGCGGAGGCAGATAAACATTTACCATTAACATCTTATAATGAAATACGTCTAGGAGGACCGCCACATATCGCCCCCCTGGGTCGGAGAACACCTGGTGTATAGTGCACGGCAGCGCTTTACTAATGAGGATGGACACCCCTCTCGCAAAAGTGGAGTAGGTGGCATGAAAGGATTTCTGGACCCAGGCCCTGCGTAGAGCCAGGACCCTGCTGCCATCCAGGTGTGTCTCCTGCAGAAAGGCGATATGCGGTTTACACTGTTTAAGCATTTGGAATACTGAGGCTCTTTTAAACTTGTTGTTCAGTCCCCTTACATTCCAAGACGTTACATTGACCCTATCCGCCATCTATCCACTGCAAATTGATGAGACAAAAGAATAGTAGAAACCATAACTGAAAAATAAATGAATGCATCCCGCCAGGGCGTATTATATGACACATACAACCTGCGCTGTTAGACACTTCCGGCCCCCGATTCAGGTGTGTAGCCCTGAGTCTTATTAGTAGGTGGTGAACTGAGTTATAACTTCCCTCCCCTGCTATCATACCTCCCCTAAACAACCTAAACTTGGTATGCAGCTTAGTCCCAAACTCCCAAAAAAGGGGAGAAAACAAAAATACGTAGGGAGTCTCTGACCTCTCAACGAATAGTTCAGCAAGCAAAAAAGAAAAACGAAAAAAAAGTTCCAGTGTATCTCCAAGGAACTCCGTGTGATAAAGTTAGGACACAATGAGAAAAACATGAGGACCTCCTGCATACTGTCCGAGCTGCACGGGGCAGACCTGCAGTCCAGGAACGCCACCCAGTGGCTACTCACAGGCAGTGTCAGTGGGCTCGGAGCAAAAAAAAAAAAAGAGAAAATGAAAAATAAAAGGGGAGGGGAGACTCCTTGGCCCAGGGAGACAAAAAATATAGAAGCATAATGGGGGGACAAAGCAATCAAAACTGTGTGATGCCCCAGACATACCTGTGCAGCAAGGAAAGTGCATCTCAGAGATCCATGTATTGCAGGCCGCCTGCAGTTCCTTCAGGCAAAGACAAGATGCATCAGGCACCCCAAACCAAGGGACAACGTCCCAAAAAACAGGGGAACAAATCAAGGAGGCATAAAAAAAAGAAAAGTGATAACATCTTCAGAGCGCACTCAGTAACAGCTTACTGCAATCGCCATCGACGTCACGGGTTACTGTCCAGCCACTCGCAGGCCTCCGCCGGGGATTCGAAAAATTTGACCGATCCTTTATGTTGAACCCGGAGTCTGTTGGGGTACAGCATGCTGTATTGGATGCCTTTATCCCTCAGCCTTTTGCGGATATCATTGAAGGAACGTCTCTTGCGCTGAGTTTCCGCCGAGAAATCCGGGAAGAGCATCACCCTGGTGTTCTCAAAGCGCAGTTCCTGATGTTTCCGGGACTCCCGCAGGATCATGTCTCGATCTCGGTAGTTGAGGAACCGGACGAGGAAAGGGCGCGGGAACGCACCCGGGGGGCGCACCCCTGTGGGCACTCTGTGCGCCCTCTCCGCCACGTATGTAGGGGGAAGATCCCCCAATTTCAGGATGTCCTTAAAGAAGCGTTCGGCGAAGGTGACCGCCGCGGTCCCTTCAGCCCCCTCAGGCAGCCCCACCACCCGGACATTGTTCCTTCTTTGGCGGTCTTCCGCGTCGTCCGCTCTGCGTTGCAGGGAGTTCACCTGTTCCCGCAGCTCCAGCAGTTGAGCTCCATGCGAGTGGGTCACATCCTCCACTTCGGATATCCGTCCCTCAGCCTCCGTGAGTCGGCCCCGGAATTTGTCTATGTCGTGCCGGATGAGCGTGCACTCTGTGGCGACATGATCAATTCTCACCATCACCGCCGCCTTGCTGGCATCTATGGCCTCCAGGATGGGTCTGGTGATGGCGTCCGACGATGCACCGAGTTCCCGAGGGTCAGGCTGATGGTCTTCCGGGCCGCTACCCCCAAGAACCTCAGGCTCCTCCATGCTCCTGTTCTTCTTCCCCTTGTTCTCGTTAGGCAGACAGGAAGGCAAGATGGCCGCGGCTGCTCCCGGATCAGTGCCACGTGTAGAGCGGGTCTGGCGCTGCGAGTTCTGCCTTGTCCTCCCCTGCCGGTGCCCACCTTTTCTCATGTCCAGGATGTCGCAAACACTGCCCGATCTTGTAAGCAGGAAATATATCGGTAAATCGTCCGAAAAACGGATGAATAGTCAGGATCAGCACGGAGCTCCAGAGAAACACTTGCTGCCTCGTTCACATCCGGCCACGCCCAGGGGGGAGTTTTCTTTGAATATAAAAAATAATTAAACTAGTGTGTTTGGTTTGTGGTGCTCGGATGCAGAGAAGATCTGCTTTAACATCCTCCAAAATTATTTGCTGAAAATTAAAGATAGAATATCCAATGCTTAACAGCATATTAGTGAACTTGAGGATGTTATTGGGCCTCACCCTGATAAACACCAGGTCTTATGCCCTGTACACACGATCGGTCAATCCGATGAGAACGGTCTGATGGATTTTTCCATCAGTTAACCGATGAAGCTGACTGATGGTCAGTCGTGCCTACACACCATCAGTTAAAAAACCGATCGTGTCAGAACGCGGTGAAGTAAAACACAACGACGTGCTGAAAAAAACAAAGTTCAATGCTTCCAAGCATGCGTCGACTTGATTCTGAATGGATTTTTAACGGTTAACTTTAAAACAAGTTTCAATTTTTTTAAAGTGGAAGTAAACCCTCCTATCGTTTTCAGCCAAGGAAGCGGCCATCTTGACCTCTGTTTAATCTGCAACTGCCATGATGCTGTACATGTGACCTGTTATGAAACCCGCCATTGGATGGTTTGACAGTTTGGTTGAGAGCACAAGCAAATGTGACAGCTAGCATTTCCTGGCATGCCGGGAATGTTAACTGTTTTTTGTAACTATCAAATTAAAGGGTTTACTTCCACTTTAACCGATAGATAAATAACTGATGGGGCCCACACACGATTGGTTTGGTCTGATGAAAACGGTCCATCAGACCGTTCTCATCGGATTGAACGATCGTGTGTATGCAGCATTAGAGAAAATAATCAAACAGGCAGAGGCAAAGGCTGATGACTTTAAGAATCATATACAATGCAACAATATTCATCTAGTTGGCCTCCCTGAATAAAATGGAAAGGGATCATCCCACATATTTTCTGGAATGCTGGTTCCATACAGAATTTGGTGAGGGTACCCTTTCTCCTTGTTTTGTAATTTACAGGTGCACAGAGTCCCAGGACACCATGCCCAATGGTAGGTCACTTACTGAATTATAGAGACTAATTATGTACTAGTTAGGGATTGGCTGGGTGGGGGCTTATTCACATTGTAGTCATGGCATATTGTCAGAGATATAATTTTTTCGGTGTATTTTACTGTGTTTTATATTACTTGTTGTAAATGTACTAAATGTTTTTCTCTTGCTCCTCCATTTGCCCTGTTGGGTACTGACTTTGATTCCCAGCAAGGAAACAATGTTTTTTATTCTGCCCCAGAGTTTATATGATTAAACTGAGCACGCTCAAGTTTTTTTCCCTCCATATAAAATCATAGGTTTGATGGCAGGAGCTGAAAATGACTGTGGGAGGGATAAGTAGGACCCCTCATGATCAGGGGCGCCCGTCCATTTTGGGTTCACGGGCGCTGCCCCCCCATCCATCCGCCACCCTCCCTATCCATGTGTCCTATGACGGGGGACATTGATTACAGCCAAAGGCTCTAATAGGCTTCAACATTGGGTGGGCCCGGGGCGCAGAGCATTGTGTCCGGAGCCCCCCCCAGGTGTGTTGCAACAGCAAATGAATATTCGCTGTTGTAACACTGATCCTCCTCACGGCCAATCGGGAAGTGAGTCTGATATCCATCAACCGATTGGCTGAAAGAACAGCCAATCCTATTGGACACCTAGGAGGAGGGCAGGAGACAATAACAACATCCTCAGGTACAACTCTTTCATAAAGAGTTAGTATATTGCACATACACGGGGGATTTACTAAAATTAGTACACTCAGAATCTGGTGCAGCTGTGCATGGTAGCCAATAAGCTTCTAACTTCAGCTCTCTCAATTAAGCTTTTACAATAAAACCTGGAAGCTGATTGGTTTCTATGCAGAGCTGCACCAGATTTTCACTCTCCAGTTTTAGTAAATCTCCCTCTCCCTATTTCTTAAAATAAACATCAAGTCAGGTTGAAGATAGAAAAGCATTAGCTACAAGTCTCAAGGTGCTCTGGTGTGCATACTGCAACAATTTCCCTTAATTGAGATCCTGGTCCTATCTTCTCGTATGCCCTGAGTCTTGTTGTTAGTCCAACGCTTTGATGAGCAGCTACTCTGGCCATTAATGAGAAGCCAGGGGAGCTCAACCAGGGGAGCTTGTCAACAATTTCATAAGCGCTCCACAGATTTACTACACCTTGAAATGAGATGAATGAAGTTTAGCTTCAATATATAGTATAGAATTGGGCATTTTTCATTTATTTCGGTGGCTCCCCAAGCTGTCCAGGCTAAGTGTCTTCTAAATTTACTGTAGCCTTTTACATTTACCTTGTGTATCACCTAATGCAGTATTTCAGTGGTGTGTGGTTGGGTGTAAGGCTGGGTTCACACTACGGTTTTCCCGTCCGTCAGCCGCATACGATTTATATGAAAAAACGTATGCGGCTGAAACGGACGGGAACGTATGGAACCGCACATATGTGCGTTTTCCATTGACATTAATGTTAAAGGAAAACGTATGCGTTTGCCATACTGTTTTAAAAACGACCGCAAAACCGTGGTTGAACACGGTTTTGCGTACGTTTAGAAAACGTTTTGCCAGCAAATCGTACGCACCCGGATGCATCTGAGTGCATACGAGTTGCAATGCATTGTCTATCTATACGTTTTCCCGTCCGGGCCCGTACGTTTTCAATACTGAAATCGTATGCGGCTGACGGACGGGAAAACCGTAGTGTGAACCCAGCCTAATCAGTTTACCATTCCAGAACAGTACGTAGCTTGGTTGCTACATGGGTAGTCCTCCTGCTTTGCCACGTTAAGGTCCTTGAAGTCATTTCCCACCACCTATATTACTTTACTTTTTTTTTTTTTTTTCTCTACACAATGTCCTGAACTTTAAAATAGTAGGGTCAAATAATATTAATTGAACATATAAATATATTTTTTTCATGGATCTAGTGTCCCTTTGCGTATTTTAAATGTCGTACAATAAGCTTTTGTCTATTGAAGTTTACATATGACTGCATTATTGAATATGTTATGGTGACATTGGGGGGAATTTATCAAAACTGTGAATAGTAACGAGGTAAACTTTGTAAATGAAAAATAGTAGTTGATTAGTTTCCATGCACAGATAATCCAGATTCTGTCTGCTCCAGCTCTGATGCATTCCTCTCATTATGTTTACAGGAAATTGGATTACACATGTGGTGTCTACTCTTGGGACTTTAGGAACAGACTTTACTGGTAAATGCTTTTATTATGGCTTCCGGAAACAACAGTATGGTCTGCCAGACTGGATCTGCATCCGGTGGCCTGCAATATGCAGTCAGTACATTTTTAATTGGTTTATTATCATTCTAGTACTTCCAATCACATACCGTAATTTGAAAAACCTAAAGCTGTGTATTTTTATCTAAATGTTCTCCAAAGTGTGGGTAGTAAAGATGGAGAACCAACAGACAACTATTGAATAAGTACTTATCAGTATATAACAAGAGTCTCCAAACTGCGGCCCAGGGGTGTGCCCCTTTTGCTTTATCCGGCCCTTGGGTCACTATTCCTTTCACTGATACCAACAAAGGGGCATAATTCCCCCCACCTAGACCAGTGAAGAGGCACAATTCCTCCTAATGACACCAACGATGGAGCACAACTCTTCCCACTGACCTCAACAATGGGACACAATTCCTCCCAATGACACCAATAATGGGGCAAAATTCCTCCAAATAACATCAACAATTGGGCCAAATGACACCAATGATGGGGCACAATTCCCCCCACTGACACCAAACATGGGGCAAAATTCCTCCCACTGACACCAAGGATGGGGCGCAACTCCTCTCACTGAGACCAACCATGGGGCACAATTTTTTCTCAATGACACCAACAATTGGGCCCAATTGGACCAATGATGAGGCACAATTACCCCTGATTTGCCACGATTCTGCCCGCAATTTCAATGCGCTGAGGTGTGAATGACATATCGCAGAAAGCACATTTGAGATGCCATTAGTTTGAATGGCACCTAAAATCACGGTGGGGTTCCCCCACGATTGTCACACGATATACCCATAGCAACCCGCATCGCTTGAAGCATGTCGCCCAAAAGTGCCTAATGAACTTTTTTGTTGGGTGACAAGCTTCACGTTGTGTGGGTTGCCGCTAATGCAGCATGATTTATAGCATGACAATTGCGGCAGAACCACACCGCCATTTTAGGTGCCATTCAAAATAATGGCATCTCAAATGTGCTTTCTGCGATTTGTTATTCACACCTCAACGCTTTGAAATCACGGACAGAATCACAGCAAATCTGCCCGCAATTTAAAATGCTGAGATGTGAATGCAGCCTGAAAAAAAGGTAAAGAACTCCAGGTAACGATTTATAAGCATATACAGCAAACAGTTTTTTTTCTTCCTTTTGGGATAAAGATTTTACATAAATAAATAAAAGCTGATCAGGGGTTTGCCTCAGCCCTCTGAAGCCCCATACACACTTTCAGGCCCCGTACACACGTCCGAGGAACTCGGCGTGCCAAACACATCGAGTTCCTCGTCGAGTTCAGTGTTGAAGCCGCCGAGGATCTCGGCGGGCCGACTTTCCTCATTGAACAACGAGGAAATAGAGAACATGTTCTCTATTTGGCCCGACGAGTTCCTCGTCGACTTCCTCGCTGAAAAGTGTACACACGACCGAGTTTCTCGGCAGAATCCAGCTCCGGCCGAGTTTCTGGCTGAATTCTGTGTGTACGGGGCCTCAGTTTTCCTGCTGGTTTTCTCTTCAGGTTTACCAAAACCATGTAGTACAAGGACCTGCCTGATTGCATTCAAATTGAAACGCTTAAGGTTTGACCTCATATTAGATGGTTTTGGTAAACCTGAAGAGAAAACCATCAGGAAAACTGATAGTGTGTATGGGGCTTAACTGTAACATCAACAGGAAACCTTATTCTGTTGAAAAACAACAGACTTACAGGCTGGTTCACCTGTTAAAATGTAAAGTGTTACTAAGCCCAGGACCCTGCATTCACTATATCTGGTCTCACACAGTACACAGAACATAGAAATGCATTTTTTTTTAGTAACTGCTAAATATATTTTCTCATCAGCCTTATATAACAGTCTTGTGACTTCTATCAGTGTTTGATTAAAGCTTGTGGGAGGAGTGTTCATTCTGCTCTGACTGTCTTATAAAGCTGCATGACCTCTGACTCTGTCTGGACAGTGCTGATCGGCCCTGTGCTGATCACATACACCTTCCCAAAAAATAATAATAAAAGCCTCTTTAGCATTACACACCAAACTGAGCATGTGCAGAGTGCCCCCAAGCGGTGGCACAGCTGGTGGTATATTTTTTGGAGAGAGGGGGCTATCCGTCAGCCACCAATCCCCCAGCGGTCGGTCAGTGCCCTTACCCCATCTAAGTCATGACTTCATGGTGGTGCAGCTTCCCCTGTGTCTTCTTTCTCCTCCGCGGCCAATAGGATTGCTTCTCCTCTCGGCCAATCAGGTCTCAGGTCCCGCTTCCTGAGCCGGAATAGGCCGGGAGGAGAAGCAGGAAGACAATAGCAAATATTAATTTGTTATTGTCACACAATAACTCGGGGTGCATTGCTCTGCGCCCCGAGCCCACCCTTTTTTTTAAGCCAATTAGAGCCTCAGGGTCTAATCATGTGCTTCTGAAAAATAAAGAAAAAAAAAAAACACCATTGGAATCCATGTGTCCGGCACCCATTCATGTAAATTAAGGGCTGGACGCATGAATTAGGGAGACGGCACCCCTCTTCCCCTGTATTGATGGGCTGCCGCTGCCCCCAAGGATCTGTTCTATCAGTAGTTGGATTGGAGATAGTGGAAGAAGGGGAGGTTCAGAGTAGACAGGATCAAATAGCCTTTCTGCACAATGCGGAGGATTAACCCTTTAGTTTACACACTGACTATAATAACAAGCATGCTTTACTGCATATCCAGATTGGTTTTACTGTTCTGGGTTTAGTAAAAATTTAAGAAAGAAAGCCTAAAAAAGAAAACTGATACAGCAATCACATTTAAGTATTAGTAAGCTGCACTATAATAAATGCTTTTGGGGTTGATACTGCTTTAAATGTATTTTCAATTGTCCTACAGAATGGAGATAACCAGCGTCTATAAAAAGGGGTGTTTTTCAGGGTGTTATTTAGAACGTGATGCCTTTGTTGCCATGGGAACCACACAGGCTACCCCCAAGGCTTTGTGTACCAAATTAATGGTGCAGTTCTGTCATTTACATAAACTGATAGAACTGATAGTGTGTATTTAGAAAATAGATGATCCATTATTTATAAAGCTGTCTAAGGAAATCTGGGAGCTGTGCTGCCATAATAGGTTGCTTCCTGGGAAGGATTAATACGTATCAGATGAACCCAGATGGCTTTGGAGAAAATGAATTTGTTTCAGTTTCATCACAGAAATATTTGATTATAGTGTGTGTATAAGACATGGTCTTGGAGTATCAAGAAGAAGATCTGTAGACCTCCTGTGGGATCAGGACATCTTAGGAGACATTGATGCTAATAACAGTAGCCTTGGAGAGTGTCTGCTGTCTGATTGGCTGATACACTCAGGGGACGAATGGCTGTCAGACACCATTAACTTTTTCCTTGCCAGAAAATATGGGAAGCATTCTTTTCCAACACAATATACGTATTGAGATGATTGATACCTAAAAATAATGCTTTTTATGCTATATATTCCTTGTAGTTAAATTCCCCCAAGAAACGGAATAATAAGGAGAAATAAGGTTCCTAGCTCCTATATGATCCAAAAAATGTGTACAGACAGGGTGTGAAGCAATGAAAGTTCTACTGCTTCAAAAGGGACATGGCCCAAAAAATGTACCTACCATAATTTTTATGGTAGATCTATAAATATAATGTACTGACTGTAGTGATATTTTTACCCCGTTCGCGCCTTAGGGTAAAACAAATCTTAAACACTAAGGACCAAGCCTCTTTCTGAGATTTGGTGTTTACAAGTTAAAACATTTTTTTTTTGCTAGAAAATTACTTAGAACCCCCAAACATTATATATATTTTTTCTAACACCCTAGAGAATAAAATGGCGGTCGTTGCAATACTTTCTGTCACAGCGGATTTGTGCAGCGGTCTTACAAGCGCACTTTTTTTGGAAAAGGGGGTGGAAGTAGATTTTAGCTTAGTTTTGACTGGAATTTCACTTTAAAAGGCGTTTTTTTGTTTTCTGGTGCTCAGATGCAGTGTAGTTCCTTTTCCTGGAATTCTGCTTTAAGCAGAATTGCTTTGTTTCGGTGACACCAATAACAAATGAAGCATATGGAAATAGTTTATGATATTGACATAACATGTATTTAATGCACTTGCATATAAAACAAGTTCTTTTTGTCTGAAGTGACTTATGAGTTGGAAGGACGCTGTCGTAGGGTGGCTGACAAAGCGAAGTAACCATGGTTTACAATGCAGTAATGCTTGAATTGGACGCTATCCTAAACAGGTCTGGGCCCACTTCTTTTCTTTTTTTGTTACACAAGATTGAAAGTTTCCACTAACACATTAGTATGCAACAAAATGAGGCCTGATCTGGCTGTTAATGTTGTTTGGGTTACTAGCCTTCACTCCTGTTACTTTTATTTCCTAGAAGAGAACATTTCTTGTTCACACTATCTATCTATTTATTCTGATTAAGGTGATTGTAAAGGTTGTTTTTTTTTTGTTTTGTTTTTTAAAACATGTCATACTTACCTGCTCTGTGCAAACGTTTTGCACAGAGCGGCCCCGAGCCTCCTTTTCTGGTGTCCTCCGGCGGCGCTCCTGGCTCCTCCTCTTCGACGAGTGCCCCCACAGAGAGACACTTTCCATTGGGCCTTATTGTGCCTGCATCCACTCCAAGTTGCACGCAGGCAGCCCTTTAGAGGTGAATGCTTATACAGTGGCTGCACAGACACAGCCATATGTCAAAGTTTGACATGTGCAGGATCGGGTGCATGGATGAGAACGCACCCTGTCTGCGCACTTAAGCTCTGACTGTACTACAACTGTATATGCAGGGGTTCAGTGATTGACTGAGATTCACACAGGACTCTTGCAGATGTTTGGTGCTGAAAATGGCGCATGCGCACTATGGGGTAGATTCAGAGAGAAGATACGACGGTGTATCTCCAGATACGCCATCGTATCTCTGAGTCCGGCCGGTCGTATCTATGCGCCTGATTCATAGAATCAGTTACGCATAGATTTCCCTAAGATCCAACCGGCGCAAGTGTTTTACACCGTCGTATCTTAGGCTGCATATTTACGCTGGCCGCTAGGTGGCGCGTTCATAGATTTACGCGAGGAATATGCAAATGAACTAGATACGCCGATTCAGAAACGTACGTCCGGCTGGCGCATTTTTTTACGGCGTTTACGTTAGGCTTTTTTCGGGATATAGTTACCCCTGCTATATGAGGCGTATCCTATGTTAAGTATGGCCGTCGTTCCCGCATCGAGTTTTGTAAATTTTACGTTGTTTGCGTAAGTCGTTCGCGAATAGGGCTGGACGTAATTTACGTTCACGTCGAAAGCAATGACGATTTGCGGCGGAATTTCGAGCATGCGCACTGGGATTTTTTCACGGACGGCGTAAAAAACGTCAAATACGTGGGGTCACAGTTAATATACATAAAACAAGCCCACATCATCCACATTTGAATTAGGCGGGCTTACGCCGACACAAATAGGTTACGCCGCCATAACTAAGGGCACAAGTTGTTTATGAATACAGAACTTGCGCCCTAAATTACGGCGGTGTAACGTATCTGAGATACGTTACGCCGGGCAGACAGATAGACCATTCTATCTGAATCTAGCCCTATATGGTTATCGTGTCCTCCTCGCAAACAGTTGGCATCCTTCGTAGTCAAATGGAGAAAGTGGAAGAAGAATGCTCAGAGTGTTCCATCAGTGGGCAAAGTGATGGTGACAGTCTTCTGGGATTGCGAAGGTGTGTAGCAGCAGTGCAGAAGACTATCACCAAAACTTTGACTATTGATGGAACACTCTGAGCCGCCTTCTTCCACTTTCTTAATTTTCAACTCAACGCATGCACCAAACACCTGGAAGAGTGGCTTGGTGTGGTGATGAGGTTTCTTGTCTGTGTGGTCATTTCTTCTGTGTCTGAATTGTGGGAAGCCCTTTTTAAAGAAGAAAGCTCATTAAGGCTGAACACTATTAGTTAAAGTGGTATTAAAGTCCTTTCTCTTTACTTACGCCTACTGGTAAGCATACAATCAGGCTTACCTGAAGGTACAATGAATATCTCCTAAATGTGCACTGTTTAGGAGATATTCATATCGGCAATAGCCAATGATGTCACCCGTGCATGCGCATTGACGCTCTGCATTTAGGGCACACAATATGCTGTTGAATGCAGAGCACTGTGCTGCAGTCGCAGCCACTGATGTCATCGCAGCTCCAGACATTCAAGCGGTCAGAGTCCCCTAATTCGGAAGGAAGATCAGGGGAAGGATGGAAGCGCCAAATGATCTGTGACAGCGCTGTGCTGGAGGGCTCCATGTGCAGATAAGTATGCAGTATGCAATGCTGCAATACATTTAGCCTAAGGCCTGGTTGAGACCTATGCATTTTTTAGTTTAGTGTGTTTTTAGTTTTGCAGAAACACACAACAGTCTATTTAACATGGTTACTTACCTATGGGTCATGTTCACATCTGTGCATTTTATGGAAAGGGCCAGGGACTTTTTTCTGGCTTTTAGTTCCATAGACTTCAATAGACCAAAGATTGTGTTTTGAAAAATGCAAAAGGTACCTGGAATATGCAAACTGCAACTTGCATAGGTGTGAACCAAACCTCAGAGGACCCAATTTTGTTTTCTTTTTTTGGTGGTTTACTACTGCTTTAAGTCCAAGGAGATGCATGACCTCTCATGGGCTTATCTCTATAATTTACATCTGACAGTTTTTAGGTAGGTCTAAGGATTTTTTTTAAATTAGAGTCAGTACAGCTGCTATGACGGCGCCTCCCCTCCTTGTGCCCAATCACAGAAGCCTTTTGTATATGGGGAACTCATCCACAAAATGTAAAGCCTTCTCTGAATGGGCATCAGAGGGGAGGAGTGGGCATAGCTGCTCTTCTTCCCTGTCAGAACGGCAACCTGCCTTGTTTACATAGGCAGGTCGCCGTTCTGCCTCTCTGGGGAGTGATCGCTGATTGGCTCCCCCTCTGTCCAATTGTCACTTCATAACATATGACATTAAAATGCCTCTCTCTCCTCACTCACAGCCCAGCGTGTCAGTGTAAGCTCCAACATACCACAAACCTGTCAGATATATAAACAAAATATTAATAATAGATAAAAGAGATACTTCCAGGCTTTTCAGGCTGTCCTGAAGCTCCTTGGACTTAATTCATAGGGGGAGATTCACTAAAGCTGGAGAACTCAGAATCTGGTGCAGCTGTTTGTGGTAGCCAATCAGCTTCGAACTTCAGCTTGTTTGATTAGGCTTTGACAATAAAACCTGGAAGATGATTGGTTTCTATGCAGAGCAGCACCAGATTTTGCACTATTCAGTTTTAGTAAATCAACCCCATTGTGTTCCTGCACTTTTTGCAAAGCGGCTGAATTTCTGGAGTTCAGCTGTGTATCAGCTGGAAAAAAATACTGAGGGGTTATTATGTTTTTATTAAGTGGAATTAAAGTAAAAAAAAACAAAAAACTCAAAGTTATAGTTTTTCTGACAGAAGAGACCCTAATTGTCTCTAAATGTGAGTGAGTGAATAACTTGTATAGCTCTACAAATGCGAACTGAATCGCCTCAAGGCACTTTGTATCCATTGTCGTCCTGATCCTTCAGAAGAGGTGGGTCTTAAGTTTTTTTCTGAAGGCCCGATGATTTTCTTCCATACAAATGTTAGTTGGTAGAGCGTTCCATAGCCGTGGTCCTTGGACTGCGAATCTTAGTTCTCCTAGCGGGACTTGGGGATTTGGAGTAGGTTTTGGTTGGTTGATCGAAGAACGCGATTGGGTTTGGAGTATTTTATTTTCTCGCATAATTATTGAGGGTCGATTCCTTGTGTACATTTGTGAGGGAGGCAGAGGGCCTTGAATGTAACTTGATCCTTTACGGATAGCCAATAGAGGGTCCTCGGGGACGGGGTGATTGATTCCCAGTTTTTTTTTCCTGTTATCAGTCTGGCTGCCGTGTTCTAGATGACTTGTAGAAATCTGGTATTTGGGTAGTCCGAGGTAGAGGGAGTTTGCATAGTCGAGTCTGGAGTTGATAATTGTTCCAACTACTACTGCTGTATCCTCTTCCGGGATGAAGGGGATGAGTCTTCGTAGCAAGCGGAGAAGATGGTGAGATCCCCTGACTTTCTGATCCTATTTGTGTTATAATTGTTTCTCTCTGCCTATGCATATGAAGCTTAGAGTAAATTTACAGCAATGATCTGTACCTTGTTAAAGGAACTCCTCTGCACATGTGCAGGAGTGACAACATCACGCCCCAGCCATTCAAGTGGCAAACAGAGCGAACCCAGGTAAAAGACTGGGAGAAGATGGCAGTGCCTCGGACCAGCTGGACTGCTGACAGTGCAGCACTTGGGGGCTTCACTTTACACGTCATTCAGCCATAATTTCCTCATATGTGGTGCATGCTAGTCCATTATAGCATAAACCCCCTAGAGACCCATTACATATATATATATATATATATATATATATATATATATATATATATATATATATATATATATATATATAGTCTTACCTTTGTTTTTACTATTTTTTTATCTGCATGCTTGTTCCAAGTCAGTGACTCAGCCAAGCAGCTCAGAAGTAGGTCGGCAATTGCCGCCCTTGTATTTTTCTTTGTACAGGTTTCCTTAAGGAAATAAGGTTTCTAAAGTAAATGTAAAATTATTGCAGGGCAAACATGGCTTGCTTGGTTTACACCACACAATACCCTCAAGCCAACCATAAATCCAGAGCAGGATCATTTCCTGTCACAGAGCTCTGAGTGTCATTCTTCTGGTGTCATTTTGAAAGTCACGGATATGTTGAAGACGTCCAAAAAAGATCTGTTCTGGTGTAATACATAAACCATATTACTTGCTTGATATTCTGTCCCAGCTGAATTTAAGGCCCATTCACACCATATGCAGTGGCCTGTGTTTTTCCACATTGGATCAAAGCAGGTCACTGCAAAGGCTCATACAGTAAAAAACAATGGTTTCCTATTTGCCACCTTCACATCATAAAGTTGTGTAGTAGATGTACGTTTGATTTAAGGCAGCGTATCTGCATTTGAACATAATCCACACAAACACATGTAAACCATCACAATGAAAGTAAAAGTAAAGAAACAAAAAATAAACTGTTCTTCATATTCTGAGCCTTCCAGGGACTTGTCACTTCACAACATATGACATTAAAATGCAACATGCAAGCTAAATGCAACATAACACAAAGAATAAAATACATATTAAAGTGATTGTAAAGTCTTGTTTTTTAAATTATTAAAATAACAAATATGTTATACTTACCTGCTCTGTGCAGTGGTTTTGCACAAAACAGGTCACCTCCTCCTTTTCTCGGGTCCCTGGCTGGAGTTCTTAGCCCCTCCCACCTGTCAAGTGCCCCTACAGCAGGTAACTTGCTATAGGGGCACCCAAGCCGAGCTGCAGGTCCGTCTATCAATCTCTCTGTTCGGCCCCTGAGTACTGAGTTTGATTGGCAGCAGCGAGAGCCAATGGTGCCGTTGCTGCATCTCAGCCACTTAGGAGGGAGAGTCCCGGATGGCCAATTCATTTGTGGAGATCGCTGGATAGAGATGGGGCTCAGGTAAGTATTGGGTGGATAGGGTGGCTGCTGCACACATAAGGCTTGTTATCTTAATGCATAGAATGCATTAAGATGGGAAAAAAAACTTTGACCTTCAGTTATTTTTTCATCTTTGCATCTATAAAATCTTATGCCCTTGTTGTTTTATCTTTGGATAGTAAAACATTTTTTTTCTGCCAGTAAATACCTTATACAGCCCACATCCTGTTTCTTGTCTGGTAAAAAGCCTAGGCTTATGACATCACGCAGAGCTCTCTCTCTATTGATAGATGGAGAGATAGATAAAGAGATTGCCAGGGAGGCGGATGAGTCAGAGGGCCAATGAGAGCTGGAGGGCTGCAGAGCTGGAGGTGTGTGTCTGTGTAAATCCAGGAAGTGAACAGGCAGCAGCTTCAGCTGCCCACAGTTAAAATGGATGCAGCCAGACTCAGTGGAGGGAGATTTCTGCAGCATATTTGGCAAGTACAGAATTACAGTGTATATAAAAATACGAAGTGGTTGGAGGGAAGCTTCAGAATGGCAAAGATGTTTTTATTACAAATTCTGTGAGCAGACTGCAGTTTTTCTTTAAATACAGATCAACGTGCATGTGTTTTTGATGCAAATAAACTTTCCTTTCAGCAGGAGATTCAATCACTAAGACCCCTTTCACACTGAGGAGTTTTTCAGGCGGTACAGCGCTAAAAATAGCGCTGCTATACTGCCTGAAAAACTCCTGCCCAGCAACCTCAATGTGAAAGCCGGAGGGCTTTCATACTGAGGCGATGCACTGGCAGGAGAGAAAAAAATCTCCTGCTAGCAGCATCTTTGGAGTGGTGAGAGGAGCGGTATGTATACTGCTCCTTCACCGCTCCTTCCCATTTAAAACAATGGGAAACCGCAGCAATACCGCCCGCAATGCGCCTCTGCAGAGGCGCATTGCGGGTGGTATTAACCCTTTATCGGCCGCTAGTGGGGGTTAATACCGCACCGCTAGCAGCCAAATCCTGCGGCAAATCCGAGGGTATAGGGCCGCTATTTTTAGCGGCGATATACCGCCACCGCGGCTCCCGTCCCAGTCTGAAAGGGGCCTAAGTGTTCAGCTTCTTTTAACGTGCTCCTAAACCCACAACAGTAAAATCAGTGTGTATATGCAGTAAATCATGCCTGTTATACTCACTGTGGAACCTAGGGGGTGAATCCTCTGCATTTTGTAAAAAGTTTGTCTGTCTTCTGTGATCCTTCTCTTCTTCCACAGTCCCCAATCCATCTGCTGATTGCCCCCAAGACTATGTACTCTCTGCACATGCTCAGTTTGGTGTCTATTGATACAGAGTTTTTTTTTTTTTGGGAGGGTTTATGCGATAGGCACAGGGCCAATCAGCACTGTCCTGACAGGGTCAGGGGCCATGCAGCCTCATTGGACAGTCAGAGGAGAATGAAAACTTCTTCTACAAGCTTTAAGCAGTGCTCGGCCAGACAATGATAGAAGGCATGGTGCTCCAATTTTTTTGGGGGGTGCAAACAAACTGAAAATAAAAATCATCAATTGCCGCCAATTTGCCCATCAAGCGCAGCCACTGTGCCCATCAAACGCAGCCACTGTGCCCATCAAACGCAGCCACTGTGCCCATCAAGCGCAGCCACTGTGCCCATCAAGCACAGCCACTGTGCCCATCAAGCGCAGCCACTGTACTCATAAATTGCCGCCACTGTGCCATCAAACGTAGCTACTGTAACCATCAATTGCTGCCAGTGTGCCCCATCAATTACCACCAGTGTGCCCCATTAATTGCCGCCAGTGTGCCCCATTAATTGCCGCCAGTGTGCCCCATCAGTTTCCGCCAGTTTTCGCCATCAATTGCCACCAGTGTGCCCCATCAATCGCCGCCAGTTTTGCCCATCAATTACCGCCAGTGTGCCCCCCCGCCCGGGAATTACCTGTCTCGGGTCACGGCGCTGTCCTCCATGCTCCCTTTGAGTTCTCGATGTCTTCTCCCGTCCTCTTCTGCTATGATTGCACGCCTGATAGGCGCCCAATCACAGTGCTTGTCGCTTCAGCCAATCAGGTGACAGGTAACCGGTGCACCTGATTGGCTGAGAGGCGGGTCAGTGTTAGGGAAGCATGGCGGCACCGGGGACCCAAATACCGACGAAGAACCAGCCCAGATGAGGACAGCGCTGGATCCATGGACAGGTAAGGGTCCTTTAATTAAAAGTCAGTAGCTACAGTATTTGTAAATGATGATTTTCATTTTCTTTTCTTTTTTTGAGCAGAGGGCTGAAGAACCTCTTTAATGTATGTAAAAAGAAAAAATCAAATAGACTGTGCAATTAACCTTGCTATACGACTGCAGTAATCAAAAGCTTGTACAAGATAATCTACCTAGACATTGTACAGTCTTTAGATGAGCATGCTGATAACCTTGTACTGAAGATGAGGTGCATACAAGCACAATCAGTGTCCTACATTACAAAGCAGGAAGAACAGCCAGCATATATAAATATATTTTTTGCATTGGATAGAGAGATTTTAATATCTGTCAAGTTTATGTTTCTGTCTGTTTCAAGTTTAGGAAGATTCCCCCTCCCTATTTGTCCTGTTTACTGTTAACCGCTTGGGATCCGCGCTATAGTCAAATGACGGCTACCGCGCGGATCCGAAAATCCAAGTGGACGTCAATTGACGTCCGCCCCTTTGCGCGTTCCCCGCGTGCGCTCCAGAGCGCGCTGCGGGGAAAATCTGTGTTGGCCGTGTCCCTTGGACACAGCCAATTACAGATCGCCGCGAATGGCCAATCAGAGTGGCCGTTTGCGATGCGATCTGTGCGGCCAATGAGAGATGATCTCATATGTAAACATATGAGATCATCTCTCATTGCCGTTTTACACAGAGACAGCGGTGCTGTCTCTGGAGAGGAGATCGATCTGTGTCCCTTGTTCATAGGGACATAGATCGGTCACCCCCCCTCCACCTACAGTCAGAACACAATGCAGGGAATACATTTAACCCCTTCCTCACCCCCTAGTGTTAACCCCTTCAATGCCAGTCACATTTATACTGTAATTAGTGCATATTTATAGCACAGATCGCAGTATAAATGGGAATGGCGCCAAAAATGTGTCAAAAGTGTCCGATGTGTCCGCCATAACATCGCAGTCCCAATAAAAATCGCAGATCGCCACCATTTCTAGTAAAAAAATAAATAATAAAAAATAATAATTCTGTCCCCTATTTTGTAGGCGCTATAACTTTTGCGCAAACCAGTCGCTTATTGCGATTTTTTTTTTATACCAAAAATATGTAGAAGAATACGTATCGGCCTAAACTGAGGAAAAAAAATGTGTTTTTTTTTTAAAAATTGGGATATTTATTATAGCAACAAGTAAAAAATATTGTATTTTTTTCAAAATTGTCGCACTTTTTTGTTTATAGCGCAAAAAATACAAACCGCACAGGCGATCAAATACCACCAAAAGAAAGCTCTATTTGTGGGGAAAAAAGGACGTCAATTGTTAGTTAAAGCGACGCAGTGCCGAAAGCTGAAATTTCACCTGGGCAGGAGGGTGGTATATGTGCCCAGTAAGCAAGTGGTTAATCACTGAAAGTGAAAGAAAATCCCACATTTTCAGTGGACTCCAAAACAGTATAAAAGTGGAAATCTTTCAATTGAGACAATAATTCTGGTGACTATTGCTTTCACGTTGGAGGGATTTCCTCTCACTTCCTCTTGTGACTATGGGACAGGAAGGGAAGGAATATCTCCCCAATGGGACACAGATGATAAAAATCTGGCTATAACCTTCTCCTACTCTATCCAAAGTAATAAAATGTTTCACCTACTTTAAGAAAATTGGTCCATTTTACATCTGTATTGGAAATTGTCTTCTAGAGTTTTTCAGTATTCTTTTTTTTCCCCCAATAGTTTTTATTTAAGAGTTTACAGATAACAGATATCAAAAAACATAAGAACATTTGTAGACAGTGGCAACTGTCGAGATCTAACAATGGATGATTCGTACATTTAGATACATAAGACAAAGTGGGGTGTGGTTTTATAAGAACATTCCAAACAGTGGGCTAGATTCAGGTAGGGGCGCGCATAGTTACGGCGGCGCAGCGTATTTACGCTACACCGCCGCAACTTACAGGAGCAAGTGCAGTATTCACAAAGCACTTGCTCCGTAAGTTGCGGCGGCGTAGCGTAAATGGGGCCGGCGTAAGTGCGCGTAATTCAAATGTGGAAGGGGGGCGTGTTTTATGTAAATCTATGATGACCTGACGTGATTGACGTTTTGTACGAACGGCGCATGCGCCCTCCGTGTACATATCCCAGTGTGCATTGCTCCCAAGTGCGCCGCAACGACGTATTGGTTTCGACGTGAACGTAAATTACGTCCAGCCCTATTCGCGAACGAGTTACGCAAACGACGTAAAAAATTCAAAAATCGAAGCGGGAACGACGTCCATACTTAACATTGCGTGTGCCTCATAGAAGCAGGAGCAACGTTACGCCGTAAAAAGCCTTACGCAAACGACGTAAAAAACTACCACCGGGCGCACGTACGTTTGTGAATCGTCGTATCTAGGTAATTTGCATACTCTACGTCGAAAACGACGGAAGCGCCACCTAGCGGCCAGCGTGAGAATGCACCCTGAGATACGACGGCGTAAGAGAATTACGACAGTCGGATCTTAGGCTAATGTCGGCGTATCTTGCTTTCTGAATACAGAAAGAAGATATGCCGGCGCAGCTTTGAATTTACGCGGCGTATCTATGGATACCAGTGATTGCCATATTGGTCATCGGGGACCAGGTTAGGAGTGTAATCTGGTACCCCCCGACAACTCATCTGGGATCAAAGGAAAATTGGGACTTTGAATGAGGCTATTGACATTGTGGAGGTAAATTAGTAAAAGGACATATTTATTGAACATGGAAAGATGTAGAAAATACATATCAATAATGGAAAACACATAAAAAAAGTATAAGAAAAATAATTTCATATATATTCACGCACATATGTGCGCATGTAACCTGGACATTAAGAATACATAAATATATATATCAACTTGGCACCACGTGGTGGTCTGGAATAATTGATTGGTACATTCTATAAATTCATATATGTACATATGTCATCTAGGCAGCACATTGCAAAGGAAATAGGAATGTAAAAACATGATTACAGTATATACTCACGTATAAGCCGAGTTTTTCAGCACATTTTTTTGCTGAAAAAGCCCCCCTCGGCTTATACTCAAGTCTCCCTGGCTCACTGTGCCCATCTGCAGCCTTGCTGTGACATAAAGTCTAGCCGACGGCAGCTCAATGTAACAAAGCCCCGCCTTCTCCTCGTCCTCGTCCATGATAAGCTGAACACTGACTCACTACTGGGAAACAAAGTCAGTGTTCCGTCACGGATGAGGACGATGAGAAGGTGGGGCTTTGTTACACTGGACGGCCGCCGACTAGACTTCATGTCACAGCGCCGGGAGATCATAAGGCTGCAGATGGGCACAGCGCTGGGAGATCATAAGGCTGCAGATGGGCACAGCACTGCGAGACCAGGTACATGAGGCAGGGAGATGGGCACAGTGAGGAATGCAGATGGGCACAGTGAGCGTGAGGCATGCAGATGGGCACAGTGAAGCTGCAAATGGGCACAGTAAAGCTGCAAATGGGCACAGTGAAGCTGCAAATGGACACAGTGAGGTTGCAGATAAGCACAGTGAGGCTGCAAATGGGCACAGTGAGGCTGCAAATGGGCACAGTTAGGCTGCAGATGAGCATTGTTGATCCTCTTTTCCACTGACAGTAGCTGCTGCATTTCTTACCCTAGACTTATACTCAAGTCAATACGTTTTCCCAGTTCTTTGTGGTAAAATTGTGTGGGTCGGCTTATACTCGAGTATATACAGTAATTTGTAGATGATGATCTGATTTGATTGTCTAGTAGAGGCATATGTCTGCATCCTAAATGTCCCACACATTTCGTGTGTGAACACTCATCAGGGGTGGATGCTCAACAATATCTATAAAGAATAATAAAGTATAATTAATCTAATTGTAACTGGTCATAACAGGGAAAGGCAAATTTGCCTGCCATGTATACTTACATAGAGTCAATGCGATGAGATGTAGTAGTAGTAACTATGGGGCCAGAGGGGTTGTCTGGGATCAAACTGTGTCGGGGGAGAAGACCAAACCTCCCATCTCCTAATTCTTCCCAAAAGCAAAACAACTAGTTACAAACTATTAGGAACCAGAAATATGGTTTTGACTCATCTACAAAAGCATAAATGAACAACCTATCATGTATCAGTCTTTGCTGAGTGTACTGACTGTAAGTGAACGGTACAGGTTGCGGTTGAAGGTATGTTTTCATAAATTTCAATCTATCGTATCCTATTTGCTTAACTACATCTACATGAAATTTATCGAGTCACTTGCAGGGGTGGACTGACAACTCATGGGGCCCCCGGGCAATAGGAGATTATGGGTGCCCCCCGGAAAATAGGAGATTATGGGGCCCCGGGCAATAGGACATTATGGGGCACCCAGACAATAGATTATGGGGCCACACAGTATACACACACACATACAGTATACATACACAGTATACAGACACACAATATACACACACACAGTATACATACACACACTGAAAAGGTACTGGAGAGGTGGTTTTACTGAGGCTGGCAACCCTGATGGGGCCCCTAGTGGCATGGGGCCCTCGAGCAGTGCCCAAATGGTCAGTCCGCCCTTAGTCACTTATTTGTCTTGAGTTTTTCAGTATTCTTACCACGACTAATTTATTTATCATCATCGGGAACAGCTTGATGTATTCTATTTTTGCCCTTAATTTGGATAATGGTCGAAACATTATCACTGTGGAATCCAGAGACATAAATATTACATCTGTTTTGTCTCTTCACCTCAAAGTGTTAATGAATCTCTGAACAGTGTCTGGTTGTGTTATAACCTCCAGACCATTGTTTTCTGTGTTTGCCATCAATTTTCTACGACATTGATAAAAACAGTCTTTTCCCTCAATAAACCTTTCCTCTTGAAGAAAAACATTTCATTTCCATTTACTTCAAACAAATGCTCCTCTATTTCAAAGAGTTTAATGTTTTCTTCTTCTGTAAAAAAAATCTTGTCTCAGATAATATGTTCATTCTGCTGTTCTTCAATTGATAGTCATTTATTTTATCTCTTCTTGTCTCTATTTTATTCTATTTATTTTTCCAAATTGTATCTTACCTAAAATGAAGATCATTTTTATATTGTGCTCCAATTATACAAGTTATCCATTTTCCAGTTCAGAGGTATTCATGTGTTTTTTTGTTTGTTTTTGTTTTTGTTTTGCTTAAAGGGTAAGTTCACCTTTACAGAAAAATCTCTAAGGTGAACTTACACTGGACCCCCCCCCCCTCACCCCCCCTGGTCCCGCTGACCTGGAGCCCGGCGATCACCCGCTAGGAGACCTCATATAGCTATAGTCCGGGGCTTAGATATCGCCTCGGCTTAATCTCCTAAACGTACCTCATCAGGAGGTATGTATAGGAGCATTCTAATTGGTCGGCGCCGTCACATGGGCAGCGCCGACCAATCAGAACCGATGTAGCCGGGCCTGTCGCCTCAGGCAAAAAGGAGAGAAAGCCGCAGGGATTTAAAATCCCTGGACTGATAATGCGGGTATATGATCTGTCCAAATGGGTGATCGCCAAACTGCAGGTTAGCGGAACTGAGTGCGATGGGAAGGGGGTCCAAATATTCTGTAAAGGTGAACTTACACTTTAAAATGAATCTATATTGCATAGTTAGATTGTTTCAGCTTGGCCCTATCTAAGGCTGGCAATACATGGTTCAAATCTTGGCTGGTTCAGCAGGAACTGGCCAAGATTCTAACCATTATTGAGCAGGTTAAATGTACCAAATTGATCGATCAATCAACTTGGGTGCAACCAGCATGCTCCCGGTGGGGACGGTGTGGTTGCAGGAAATAAATTTGCACCATGTATGGCTTGCCTAGGTATAGCCTAGTGTATGTCCCCTTCTTGCTCTTACATTAGAATCCCCCCTTACATCAGAGTTCCCAGTATTCCCTGAGCCCCTCCAAAATAGAGTTCCCCTTTACAGTGCATCAGAGTATACAGGGTTTGCCTTACAGTGGGAACTCCTCAGGCCCTGATGTAAAGGGGAATCTTGTGGACTCTCTGGTCACCAGAGCCCCCCCCCCCTTACATCAGAGTTTTCAGAGTTACTCTTGCACGGTAATGACTAACTCTGATGTAATGGGGGCCTTGGTGACATGTTACACTAGAATTCCCCTTTACACCAGAGTCCACCACACTCCCGTTTACATCAGGGTCCACAGAGTTCTCATTTTACACTAGAGTCTGCAGAGTGTATAGGGGTTCACTAATGTAAGACGGGAGTGAGGACACTGATGTAAGGGCACCTTAGATCAGTTTTCCCCGGGGGACTTCCCCCTTTCTTTAGGGTCTCCACTCGCCCTTTACATGTGTAACCCCCAATAAAGTGACTGACTAACTGTGTCACACACTAATCTGTAATTGCTATCTATCTAACTATCTATCTATCTATTGCTCCTGATTAACACTAATGCTGCGTAAACACGATCATTTTTCAGCATGAAAAAAAACGATGTTTTTCGGCATGTAGAAAAACAAAGTTTTTCCAACTTCATCATTAAAACGACGTTGTCCACACACCATCATTTTTTTTAAATACTCTAGCAAAGCGCGGTGACGTACAACGGCACTATAAAGGGGAAGTTCCATGCGGATGACGCCACCCTTGGGGCTGCTTTAGCTGATTCCGTGTTAGTAAAAGACGGTTCGCGCTTTTCTGTCTGTTACAGCGTGATGAATGTGCTTATTCCATTATCAATGGTAGTTTTACTAGAATGAGCGCTCCCATCTCATAACTTGCTTCTGAGTATGCGCGGGTTTTTACCGTCGTTTTAGCCCACACACAATCATTTTTTACAACCCGAAAAACGACATTGTTTAAAACGTCATTAAAAAATGCAGCATGCTCGAAAAAAAACATTGACGTTTTTTCAGAAGCCGAAAAATGATGTGAAGCCCACACACGATCATTTTAAATGACATTTTTTTAAAACAAAGTTTTTTTCATGCCGAAAAATGATCGTGTGTACATGGCATTAGGCTTTATTCAGATAAGCATTCACACCCTTTCTGTATGCAGTCCTCATTTCCTATTGTGCCTGCATCCACCCCGAGCTGCACGCAGGCAGCCCTTTAGAGGTGAATGTTTATACAGTTGCTGCATAGACACAGCCATATGTCAACATTTTACAAATGTGAACTGGTGCAATTCAGCTCTGTACTACAACTGTATATGCAGGGGTTCAGTGATTGACAGAGCCACTTTCAATCACTGGCTTTGCTCTGTGTCCTTTTCATGCTGGCTGTGTGTGTGGCATTTATAATGGCTGCATTGGGATATGTAGAAGAGAGCAGGAGTGTGCACTTCACTGAGGCCCCGTACACACGACCGAGTTTCTCGGCAGAATTCAGCCAGAAACTCGGTTCAGAGCTGAATTCTGCCGAGAAACCCGGCCGTGTGTACACTTTCGGCCGAGGAAGCCGACGAGGACCTCGGCGAGGAAATAGAGAACATGTTCTATATTTCCTCGTTGTTCAATAGCAAAAGTCGGCCCTCCGAGTTCCTCGGCGGCTTCCACACTGAACTCGACGAGGAACTCGATGTGTTTGGCACGTCGAGTTCCTCGGTCGTGTGTACGGGGCCTGAGATTTACACAGGACTCTTGCAGATGTTCGGTGCTGAAAATGGCGCATTATGCACTATATGGTTATTGTGTGCTCCTTGCAAACAGTTGGCACCCCCTGTAGTCAAATGGAAAATGGAGAAAGTGGAAGAAGAAGGCTCAGGCCTCGTACACACGACCAAGTTTCTCGGCAAAAACCAGCAAGAAACTTGCTGGGATTTTTTTTTTTGCTGAGTAAACATTTATCGACGAGGAAACTGTTGAGGATCCCGTTGAGCCAAAAAGAGAGCATGTTCTTTTTCCTTGACGGGAATGGAGAAACTTGCCTTGTCGAGTTCCTCGACAGCCTAACAAGGAACTCGACGAGGAAAACGCTGTGTTTCGCCCGTCTAGTTCCTCGGTCGTGTGTACGAGGCTTCAGAGTGTTCCATCAGCGGAAAAGTGATGGCGCATTCTGGGATTGCGAAGGTGTGTAGGAGCAGTGCAGAAGACCATCGCTATAACTTTGCCCATTGATGGAACACTCTGAGGCCCCGTACACACGACCAGTTTCCTCGGCAGAATTCAGCTTCCGACCGAGTTTCTGGCTGAATTCTGCCGAGGAAACTGGTCGTGTGTACACTTTCGGCCGAGGAAGCCGACGAGGAGCTCGACGAGGAAATAGAGAACATGTTCTCTATTTCCTCGTTGTTCTATGGGAGCTCTCGTCCCGCCGAGCTCCTCGGCGGCTTCAGTGCTGAACTGGCCGAGGAACTCGATGTGTTTGGCACGTCGAGTTCCTCGGCCGTGTGTACGAGGCCTTAGCCTTCTTCTTTCACTTTCTTCATTTTCAACTCAGCGCATGCACCATTTTTAGAACCAAACACCTAAAAGTGTGGCTTGGTGTAGTGATGAAGTTTCTTGTCTGTGTGGTCACTTCTTTTGTGTCTGGGACTTTTTGACCCCCCCCCCCCAATAGAGTGACTGACTAACTGTGTCACACACTAACCTATAAACTGACTAATGGAAAAAATGTCAATACAGTGTACTTCCCTCAAAAATGATCCATAGACCCAGAGATTTAGGTTACTAAAGTTATATACACATTTTTTGGTAAAAGTTTCAGACCTCGTTATTGGTCAGTGAGGCTGCCTATCACTTGGGTGACAAATAAGGAGACTTAAGAGACAGTGGACTCTAGATTTGCCTGAAACTACTGCCTGTAGCCCTTGATCTTTTAATTGCTTTGGTAAGCAAAAAGTAACCACTGCTTATGCATTTTTCATCCAATGCCAAGTTTGAATTGATCAGGTTTGGAATGGGGTTACTTCTCTCTATATACGGTAGTCAGGGAGGATTTAAGAATCTTTCTATTGTAATTCTTCATTGATTTCACAATTGTTATGGGATATGCGCCTTCAATATAAGAATAAACAAAGGGAATTGATCAAACAGATGGAAAAATTTATCTTTTAGGAGCATTTGCATTGATCTAGCAAGCGTTATCTTTGAGAAAAAAAGGGGTACTATAATACACTATACATATTTAATCTAACTATAGAAAAAAAGATACGTAAATTTACCATACACAGAATAAAAATAATAATAAAAAAACAATCATAATAACCTGGTTAAAACATTTTTGACAAGAAAATGAGTTTGATGGCCTAAGTTTGTTAGAAGTAGTGGGGCAGATCCACAAAGATCTGCCCCGGCGCAGCGTATCTGATATACGCTACGCGGCCGTGACTTACTTGTCCTCGGTTCGAATCCTGAAAGAATTTGCGGCGTAGTCTATCTCTGGCGGCGTAACATCGCGTAATTCAAAACGGCGATTAGGGGGCGTGTTTCATTTAAATGAAGCGCGTCCCCGCGCCGAATGAACTGCGCATGCGCCGTCCCTAAATTTCCCGCCGTGCATTGCGCTAAATGACGTCGCAAGGACGTCATTTTTTTTAACATAGACGTGAATTACGTCCATCCCGATTCATGGACGACTTACGCAAAAAAAAAAAGATTAAAAATAAACGCGGGAACGACGGCCATACTTAACATGGCAAGTCTAACTATACGCGACGAAATACCAGCTTTAACTATACACTGGAAAAAGCCGACTAGAGACGACGTAAGAGAATGCGACGGCCGCGCGTACGTTCGTGGATCGTCGGAAATAGCTAATTTGCATACCCGATGCGGAAAACGACGTGAACGCCACCCAGCGGACCCTGAAGTATTGCATCTAAGATCCGAAGGCGTACGAAGCCGTACGCCTGTCGAATCTAACCCAGATGCCGTCGTATCTTGGTTTGAGGATTCAAACCAAAGATACGACGCGGGAAATTTGAAAGTACTTCCTTTGTGGATCTGCCCCAGTGTGTTTCCACTGCCAGTTAGCCACTTAAGCCCCGGACCAAAATGCTGCCTAAAGACCCAAGGTGTTTTTACAGTTCGGGACTGCGTCGCTTTAACAGACAATTGCACGGTCGTGCGACGTGGCTCCCAAACAAAATTGGCATCCTTTTTTCCCCACAAATAGAGCTTTCTTTTGGTGGTATTTGATCACCTCTGTGGTTTTTATTTTTTGCGCTATAAACAAAAATAAAGCGACAATTTTGAAAAAAATTCAATATTTTTTACTTTTTGCTATAATAAATATCCCCCAAAAACATATATAAAAAATGTTTTTTCCTCAGTTTAGGCCGATACGTATTCTTCTACCTATTTTTGGTAAAAAAAATCGCAATAAGCGTTTATCGATTGGTTTGCGCAAAATTTATAGCGTTTACAAAATAGGGGATAGTTTTATTGCATTTTTATTTTATTTATTTTTTTACTACTAATGGCGGCGATCAGCGTTTTTTTTCGTGACTGCGACATTTTGGCGGACACTTCGGACAATTTTGACACATTTTTGGGACCATTGTCATTTTCACAGCAAAAAATGCATTTAAATTGCATTCTTTATTGTGAAAATGACAGTTGCAGTTTGGGAGTTAACCACAGGTGGCGCTGTAGGATTTAGTGTACACTTAGTGTGTGTTTGCAACTGTAGGGGGGTGTGGCTGTAGGAATGACGTCATCAATCGAGTCTCCCCTATAAAGGGGATCACTCGATCGATGCAGCGCCATAGTGAAGCACGGGCAAGCCGTATTTACATAAGGCTCTCCCAGTTCTTCAGCTCCGGGGAGCGATCGCAACGGAGCGGCTATAAACAAATAGCCGTGCCGTCGTCCCGGATCGCTCCCCGAGGGAACCCGACCGCCGCGTGTAGCGGTGGGGTCCTGATCGGACCCCCGACCCACGTCTAGGCAGGCACGTACAGGTACGTTGATGTGCCTGTCCGTGCCATTCTGCCGACGTATATCTACATGAGGCGGTCGGGAAGGGGTTAGAAAACTCTAGTAATCCTCATTGGCTATAGTTGACTACTATACATAGGTATTTGCAAGTTATTCAAACAAATAGCAAGCTATAATAATTTGCTTACACTTGTGGTGCTTGATATTGCATGCAGATATTTGGTAATATAGTAGAAAATCTTTATGGGTACTCAGTGATTTTCTCTCTGGAAAATGGTTCCCCACCGGAGAAATTACCGTTTAACATGGGAGTCTATAGAAGGGGTGCCCAACTTTGAAAAATTGTTGCTCCCCAGGTGGCCGGGATCAGGCGCAAAAATTTGAAATTGGACACAGACTCGAGTATAAGCGGAGGGGGGCATTTTCAGCACAAAAAATGTGCTGAAAACTTGGCTTATACTTGAGTATATACAGTACATGAATAATTATATGAATAAAGTGCTAAGTGCTCAAAAGTACATAAGTGCTTCATTATCGCTGGTGCTACAAAAACAGTGCTGTGTGCCACACTCCCCTGTTGTGAGCCCACTCACCAAATGTCAAGGACCCACAGCTTTACAGTCTAGGGATCAAAAAGGCTTGGATTCAATCTGATCAATTGGGAGACAAACAATTTCTCTGGAGACTCTGACTTTGTTGATTTCCATATGTATGCAAAGGTGCTCGATCATAATCATGTGGGAGACAGAGAAGGAACCAATAGTGAAGTACTGTATTGAAAGGTAACATTTGCAGTGGCTAGGCGCTACTTACAAGAGACCAAAACATAACAGGTATCAGCATGGAGCTCCGGATGTGCCGCTGGTCACCGTCGGCGGAAGAGATATCAGCGGTTCTGAAGACCGGAAGTGTGTCAACGCGTTTCACCCCTTCTCCAGGGCGTCATCTCACTTGCCTCTCTCACAGGCTTTGATGAGGCAGTGGTAGCCATTGGCTCCCACTGCTGTCAGTCATATCCTGTGACGAGGACGGGGGCTGTGTTAAGTTCTTAAACACAGTGCGGCTCAGGATCAAGCATGCATTTGCCTAATGATAAAAAGCAAATTCCTATAGTGGCAGACAGAGAAGAGGAGGAGCCAGGAGAACTGGCGGGCCCCAAAAAGAGGAGGTTCGGGCCGCTCTCTGCAATTCCATTGCACAAAGCAATTAAGTATAAACTTGTTTATTTGAAAAAAATACATTTACAATCACTTTTAATGTTTTTTGGCATAACATTCTAACATGTGTACTGAAAATATATTTTAGCTATAAATATGTCAGGAATAATACACAGAAAGAACAAAATACACTGTAAATGATGCTAAATAAAAATAAATCCAGGTATGGGGAAATATGGGACACCCCTATCTTCCCCCTGATTTCAACAGTACAATGGTGCTGCAATTGCCAGTTCCAGTTCCGGCGCATTTTTTTACGTCGTTTACGTTAGGCTTTTTCCGGCGTAAAGTTACCCCTGCTATATGAGGCGTATCCTATGTTAAGTATGGACGTCGGGCCAGCGTCAAATTTTCCGTCGATTACGTAGTTTGCGTAAGTCGTTTGCGAATAGGGCTGTGCGTAATTTACGTTCACGTCGAAAGCATTGGCTTTTTGCGGGTTAATTTGGAGCATTCGCACTGGGTTATGTTCACGGACGGCGCATGCACCGTTAGTCAAAAACGTCAATTACGTGGGGTCAGCCTTCATTACCATACAACAGACCCACTACATGGATAATTTGAATCCCGCAGGCTTACGCCAGACCACATACGCCACGCTGCCTTACCTTAGGGCGCAGGTTCTTTCTGAATACAGAACCTGCCTCACTAAGTTACGGCGGCGTAGCGTATCTGAGACACGCTACGCCCGCAGAAATTTACGCCGGGCTATTTGAATCTACCTCATGATCTTTTATCCAAGATCTCTTTATGTATTATATATTTATGATGTTCTGAATACCGGTAACCCAAATATGTGTTATTTCCAATTTCTCTTTTTGATGTACATTTATGTAAACTGAACATCTATGTTATTCCATTTTCTCTGTACCGATAATAACTCCTAATCTATTGGTGTTGGGGATGTGTTCAGTAGTTACCCAATGATGGAGCTTGTTAGAAAGGATACAAAATAAAAATACTCTTTGACACTGTTTATTGTAACCATGGCTTTTAATACATTTTACTATTGTGCACAGACCTGTTTTTCCTTTTGTGTATTGCCACTAAAAACGAATTAGTGCATCCCAGCGTTATAATAAATCACATTCAATTAGAAAGCTTCCATGCATGTATGTATGTATTTACTCATCAAACTGTATTAACCAGCTCCTGTATTGTAGATTTAAATATCTAGCTCCCTTGTAAATATGTTACAAAAGGATGTCTGTTTTTACATGTACACAGTGGAGTATTGAAAAATCTTAGTACCAGTCAGTACTAGGGCTTTGTCCTTCAAGAGGCCATTAGTATCTTGTCATTTAGTAAATGTACTCTTAAAGGATTGTCATAGCAACCATTATATTGTAAATGAAGATAGATAACGTATCAAGTTCCAGTTTGTACCTGCAATGCTATACAGATACTGCTCGTTTAACGACTTACCTGTTAAACGACCGCTCAGACTTATGACCAGGTCTCCCCACCCGAATGACGCTCTGTACATCATTGTATTGTACAGTACAGTACAGAATTTTCTGTTTGCATTCTGTACTTATGCAAATTAAAACAACGTTATTGAGTTGAATTTTTGTGTTTTTAGACTTTTTTTCACAATACAGTACAGTACAGTAGTTAAGAATGCTTAAAATATTGATTACTTGTGGCTCCTCGTTTAACAACCTGGTCGTTGTAATGGAACCTGGTCGTTAAGTGCAGAAAGCCTGTATTACAGGCATACCCCGCTTTAAGTACACTCACTTTACATACACTCGCGAGTAAGGACATACCTGTGAGTGTATGTAAAGTGTCTTACAAGCACTATACGGATATTTTTCAGCCGCAGTAGAAGGAGCTGAAGCTCAGAGAGCATAGCCCACCCTGTTCCAGTGTGCCCCCGACACCCCCACTAAAGCCCCTGAGACCTTAACTACAGCTCCTAACACCCCCACTACACCCCCTGACCCCCCACTACACCCTATAAGTGTAAAAAGGTATTGTTTCACTTTAAGTACATTTTCGTTTTACATACATGCTCTGGTCCCATTGTGTACTTAAAAGTGGGGTATGCCTGTATACAATTTTAGAGATCACTAGCTGCATTTGTATGGGAAAAACAATAAATACAGCTTTATGAATTATGAATTATTTCTAATGTTCAGTTTCACAAAATATTAAAGTACAGGCTCCTATAGGATCGTCTAAACCATGGGTCTTCAAATTATGGCCCTCAAGTTGTTCAGGAACTACAATTTCCATCATGCCTAGTCATTTCTGTGAATGTCAGAGTTTTTAAATGCCTCATGGGATGTGTAGTTCTGCAACAGCTGGAGGGCCGTAGTTTGAGGATCCCTTGCCTAAACTTACATGAGTGGCAACTGAGTTGAGGAGCAGTACGGAATTGTTGTCCCACCAAGGAAGCTGCATTAGGTGGGTGGGTATTTGGGGAGCTTTGCAGGGGTAAGAAGAGAATATTGTAAGCGCATATGCACTTTTAATTGGGTTTAAATTATTATAACTTACAATTAATAATGATGATCACATTAATTGTTCAGCTACCCTTTGACATGAGATAATATGGATTGGTTAACACAAAATGTTGCTGTTGTGTTTAAATTGGATGTAAACCCTCCATACACCCAGTGAAGTGAACAGCCTCAGATGATACACAGGGATGAAACCAATCTCCCTACATTGGTTTTACATCCATATCTGCTGTCTTCACATGTATATACTGTTCAGAAATTTGAGATCCTGTTAGGAGATGTTCTCTTCCTAGTTAACACAGAGTGTGGTGTCTGGGCATACAGCCAAGATAGCTAATATTGCTGGTTGGAGGAAAGGCACACACCCCCTCTCCTCATAGCCAGAGACTCTCAGAGGTGTTTTGAATTAGGACCTGCTCTCTGCTAAACAATTTTAACAACCTCCCCGGACAGAAGTTTCAGGCTGCTTTTGTCTAAAAATCTGAAAATGTGTCAGGAGTTATCAGGCTGATAACAAAGTAACTGTTCAGAAGAGAGCTACGGGACTTAGCTCATTGAAGAGAGATAACAAAACACTGCAGATATATGTGCCCAGCTCGAAGTTCTTGAATCGGGTTTACATCCACTTTAACAGTTGATCAGCTAAATTAGAAAACCTTCCCTGATTCCTATCACCAAGCCTTGCAGCATACTGCCAAGAGCTTTCCCTGAGGAATGTCAGATCATATCTGCACAATCAAACCATCCTATAAAGTGGATGGCAAATTTAGGACTTGGTAAAGCACCAAAAGACATGAGATACCAGTTGCCTGATCTGGCCACTGTTGGACAGGTTAGAAATACTCTAGATGTTATTTTATACTGTTCGTAAACTTGGGTTGACTATGGGCTCCATTCACCAAGCAGTATGGAGCACCTCTAAAAATATAGTAAAATACCACTCAATACCACAAAAAGTTTTTTGGCTTTCATAAGTTATTTGATGAAGTTGTGGTATTTTAGTTGTGAAAAAATGTGATAATTGGCATATTTGTTAACATTAGTAAACACTGCATTGATAAGAAGCAGGCGGCGCCCGCTCCTTAATCAGGAAACAACATGGTTGTTAAAGAGTGGACGGCCAGCGCACCTTTTTTTAGCTTTTCTAGATCCCACACTGAAACCAATGGAAAAGGAGTGTCAGCAACATTTTAGATGCAAACTTAAGCCTGGGTACACGCTATTACTTTTTTTTGTTCGACCCAGCGGGCTGAACAAAAAAAACATAAGAGCTTGAGGAGCTCTCTGTACTGACTATGCAATGTTAGTACAGCGATCTCCCCAGTGAGCTATTGTGTTCCGACAGGGGGATTGCCCCCACCAGCACACACCGGTCAGCGCTTGCAGCCATTGACTGCGAGCGCTGATCGGATGCCGATCAGTTGTTTTTTCTCCAGCATGCGCATTCAACAGTAGCAAGACGTTTGCCTGTTTTTTGTCGGCCAGACTGCTGTACAAACAGACAAACTGGCCAATACAGGTCAATTTTCAGGCCGGATGTGTCAGGCTTTAGACTTTTTTGAGACGACAAGGAGCACAAACATGTGCTTTGTACAGAAAACATAGCATCCAATCCCAATTTATTGCAGGTAAATCAGGATAAGATTGTGACTTCACAAGGTTAACTGTCAAGTCTAAAAAGTGCTCTATATAGTGTAAAATAGTTTTTTTGGGGGTAAGTGTAACTTTCTGTTTCTTATGACTATTACATGAAAATTACTTAAAGAAAGGTTGTGCAACAAAAATGTGCATATATGTAGAAAGAAAGTAAGAAAGAAAATCACATTTATGTCTTCTTGCGGAATACCTGAGCTGTGAATATCTTAATGGTTTTCCAAGTGTCATCTGCAATTGAGCAGTTCAGACCCTTTCAGGTTAGCTATCTTTTATATTCAGAAAATGTGCTGAAGGCTGGATCACATCTCCTATTGAGTACTTTGTTCCGGTTTCTTTTTTTGAAGAGAAATACTGAAGGTTAAAATTGCCTTGCAGGTTGAATGCTATTTAGTGCACAGCTAGTTGTTATTCTGTTGCACAAACACCTTCTGTTAAGTGCTAGAAATATATGATGTCATATATATATATATTTTTTTTTTAGAAACTCATAATTCATAATATTCTTTTGTTCTCAGCTTGAAAAAAGCTTGACATAGTTGTGATGTCAGTGTGCAGCATAAAAATTTTGAAAAGTAGACAGGCTTGTTTAAAATAGTGAAAAGAATAAATGAATGCTATGAAAACTGAATAAAATTATAATAAAAATAATAATAAAGCCTTGAGTAAATGTTCTTCTCCAGTTTATGTGTCTAGGCTTCGTGCAAATAAACATTTTAAATTAATTTGAGGCCAATTTGAGATTAGACAGGTCAATTTATAGCATTCGACGTCCAGCAAAATTGCTTCACAAACTGATGAAGTAAAAAACAAGTGCAGGGCACCTTATTCCTTAAAAATGTATATTGCCAAAAATATTGAAGGCCACTTCGATGATCTAAGCTGTAGCTTGTGTAGCACCCTCTTATAGTGTGCTAGAGAGCATAGGTACATTTAAGCAGGCCTGTTGGTTTTCATTCTGGGCTGGGAGTGGCTCAGGGTATGGCTGGATGACTCACAGGTTGTGTCATTAGGACCTCCTATTGGTGGGAGGGAAGGTGGAGCCACTTGGGGTGTTTGAAGAGCCCTGACCAATCCCCAATATGGATTGGCAGGGAGAATGCCTCATTAAATACCCAGGGTCAGCTCAGCTGGGGAAGAGTTGTTGGGTGGAGGAGTTTTAGTGAGAGGGTACAGAGTCTGTCGGACCTTTGAGGGAGCTCCCCAGTCTGGGGTTGACCTTGGGCCTGGGCTCGGGTGCAGTCTGGCCCACTTTTAGGAACACATGAAGAGGTCCTGGATTGGAGGCACACGAGAGAGAACATGGAGAGGACAGCAGGAGAGAGCACTGCTTAGAGACTCCAGGGAGGACAACTGGTCACAACCAGGAGAGCTGGTGAGAGAGGCACAGTCTGAGATGGGTGCAGAACCAGAAGTGTTGACTGTGGTGGAAGGGGCAGTGGAAAGAGGCAGCTGCAGCCAGGAGGCCTGGCAGGGCCTGAAGAGGGCTAACTGGGGTCAGTAGCCATAGTAGGGCAGCTAGCACAGGGACTTTTCTGCTACACCATTGGGGCCCACGGTCCCAGCCTGCAAAGGGCATTTGCTAAAGGCCTGGCTGAGTCAGTGTCAGGCCTAACCAACAAATAGTGCTAGCTGTTCCTGGGGAATCAAGAGATGTGCTGGAGGTGACTAGAAGTAACAGTCTGCAGAAAATGATGTTCTGGTGGACTGAGGAGTAATGAGCTTCAAGCAAGTTTGTGCAGGAAGAAACTGAAGGAGTGTGTACAGGGAGTGTTTGTACATAGTTGTCCCCAAACCAATTGCTGTTTCTATTGATCTAAGCTGGGCATCCCATAGCTCCCATCCCCATCTAAGTTATATCCCTCAATAAACAAATAAAAACAAAGTTCAGTGACTGCTTTATGTCTCAGGGTGCCTGAGAGTGAATGCAGGGCTTGGCAGGGTGACAGACAGACCACAATTCTCAGCAGCCCTTATGGGGGTACAGATACACTTGCTTGCTATAAAAATGCACTGATTACTGTGTAAATGTGACTGGCAGGGAAGGGGTTAACACTAGGGGGCGAGGAAGGGGTTAAATGTATTCCCTGGGTGTGATTCTTACTGTGTGTGGAGGGGGACTGACTGGGGGAGGTGACCGATGCTGTGTCCCTATGTACAAGGGACACAGCATCGGTCTTCTCTCTTAACCTCCCTGGCGTTATGATTCTTTCTGAAAAAACATGCTGAAAGCGGTACAATTATTTGCAAGGAAATTTGGTGTTTTATACTGTAGGCCTGTGATTTTTAGGAATAACTCACTTAAATCTGACCAAACAAGAATCTAATAGGCATCCCGGGTATGACATTTTTTTAAAAACAAAATTTTAAATTATAATATAATAAATAATTATAAATAATTATAGCACGTAATAATATAATTATAATAAAAATTATTCAATAATGTAATCAACTCAAAATCACTGAAATTTGCTCATTATTTTATTTTTTTATGACGAATTTCCCCGCAAATCGCTATCGCACAATTCTGCAAGTGATTATAATTTATTATCGCTGTTTTCTAGCTGATCTAAAACCATTTTTGACATAAAAAGACACTTTTGGTTGCTATGGACAATCTACAGTTTTCAGGCAGAAAGAAAGGTTTTTATTATATAAAATGACATGTAGGACACAGGACAGACCACTAGGGACAAGGGGGGTGTTTATTTTTTTACATACAGTACTGTAATCTATAAGATTACAGTATACTGTGTGTATAGTGTTTGTTTACTTTTTTGAATTTGGTGCCGATCTCCGCTCCCGTGCGTCGTAACGTCGCAGGGAACGGAGATCGGCGGCACAGGAGGACGCTGTGTGAATCGAGCGAGGTCCCGCTCGCTCACACAGCGTGGTGACATCGCTGGATCCAGGAGAAGGTAAGCCAGCGCGCGCTGCAGGCTCTGCATATCTACCCCGAGCGTGACTCGGGGTTACCGATTTTGGTAGAAAAAAATCAACCCCGAGTCACGCTCGGGGATACCGCCAGGAGGGTTAATGACAGGACGTGGAGCTCTGTGTTTACACACAGAGCTCCACGTCCCTGCTGTCACTGCCGATCCTGGGTACGTGGCAGACATCGCAGCCACCAGGTACGAGCATCGGCATCTCAGCGATGAGCCGGGCACAGTTGTTCCCCCGCTGCGTGCCCCCAAATAAATAAAAGGACGTCCAGGGATGTCCACCCGGCAGAAGAGAGCTGCGCTGTGGACGTCTTTCGTCTAAAGCGCGGGTCTCAAGTGGTTAAAGGAACCTATTTAGAAAATAAAAAAACATACCTTTACAACCCCTTTAAGTTATAGTTGTTGTAATATACCCTTGTTATGACCCCCAAATCATATTATTTATAGTTTCAGTGCAGTGTTCTAGACTAGTGGTCTCCAAACTGTGTCCAGTGGGTCAGATGTGGCTCTTTGCTTGCCTTTATCCAGCTCTTGGGACACTATTACTTCCATTGATACAAGGCACCTTTCCTCTCACTGACACCAACAATGGGGCACTTTTCCTACCACGGAAACCAATAATGGGGCAGTATTCCTTCCTCTGACATCAAGGATGGGGCACTATTGCGCCCACTGATACCAACACTATTCCTCCCACCAATACCAGTGATGGGGCACTATACCTCCTCCTACTGACCACAGATATTATGTAATTTTCTACCCAAACTGACCACCAATCCTGAGTCATTGTTTACTCCCAGTGGTGCTGTGGCATTTTCTACTCCCACTGGCCACAGTCCAGCATCCCTGAAGTCTCAAGGACAGTAATCTGACCCTTTCATTAGAAAGTTTGGAGACCCTTGCTCTAGACTCATCTCTCAGTTCTTTTTATACAGTATGGGGGTTATTTACGAAAGGCAAATCCACTTTGCACTACTGCAAGTGCACTTAGAAGTGAAGTGCAGTCGCTCTAGATCTGAGGGGAAGATCTGAAATGAGGGGAACCTCTGCTGATTTTACCATCCAGTCATGTGCAAGGTAAAATAATGTTTTTTATTTTCCTTGCATGTCCCCCTCAGATCTACAGTGACTGCACTTCCAAAGTGGATTTGCAAAGTGGATTTGCCTTTCGTAAATAACCCCCTATGTGTTAATTGATTTGCAAGCTGGAAATATCTGTAGGTTAATTGGGAAAGGGGGGAGTATTGTTTCAAGATATATTTATTTATATATATTATTTTTTTTTACATTCCGGTCTCAATGTATGATTTATGAACTTCTCAAAATTGAAAATAAAACTCCTTAAAGAGTAACACCCATCACTTTTAAGTTTATGTCAGAGTAGGGAAGAGTTAGGCCGCGTACACACGGTCGGTCAAAACCGATGGAAACGGACTGCAGGTCAGTTTCATCGGTCCAAACCGACCGTGTGTGGGCCCCATCGGTCAGTTATCCTTCGGTCCAAAAATGTAGAACTTGCTTTAAAAATCAACCAATGGACGCCTAACCGATAGGTCAAAACCGATGGTTAGTACGCAAAAGCATCCGTTAAAAACCCGCACATGCTCAGAATCAAGTCGACGCATGCTTGGAAGCATTGAACTTAATTTTTCTCTGCACGTCGTTGTGTTTTACATTACCGCGTTGGACTCGATTGTTTTTTTAACTGATGGTGTGTAGGCACATCAGACCATCAGTCAGCTTCATCGGGGCTTTAGATTCTATATCAAAGTTTAGATGCCATCTTGTATCTGTTGAAGAGATTTCCACAGAGTTTCTGTTCTCGTGACAACACTATTATGGAAGGGAGTTTTTTTTGTGATCCGATGATGCCACCATTGATTTTCGAAATTCGGCCGACCAAACCTTCATGTTGCTGGGAATGTTCGTTTCTCTCCGGGAATATTCTTTTCTCTCCAGGAATATTCTTTTCTTGCACATGCGCATTTTTCGCACGATTCTCCCATCATTGATCAGAAAATTGTTCGTTTCTCAAAAAATTTCCAACATGTCGGATTCCTCAAATTTGTTTGGAGAATGTCGCAGTCACGAAAAAAATCGCTGATCGCCGCCATTAGTAGTAAAATATTTTTTTTTTTATAAAAATGCAATAAAACTATCCCCTTTTTTGTAAACGCTATAAATTTTGCGCAAACCAATCGATAAACGCTTATTGCGATTTTTTTTTTACCAAAAATAGGTAGAAGAATACGTATTGGCCTAAACTGAGGAAAAAAAATAATGTTTTATATATTTTTGGGGGATATTTATTATAGAAAAAAGTTAAAAATATTGCATTTTTTTGTCGCTCTATTTTTGTTTATAGCGCAAAAAATAAAAACCGCAGGGGTGATCAAATACCACCAAAAGAAAGCTCTACACGACCGTGCAATTGTCAGTTAAAGCGACACAGTGCCGAATCGCAAAAACTGTCCGGGTCCTTTAGCTGCCTAAAGGTCCGGGTCTTAAGTGGTTAAAGCAGCCCAGTCTGTCCATGAAAGCAGCCCAGTCTTACTGTCCATGAAAGCAGCCCAGTTTTACTGTCCATGAAAGCAGCACAGCCCAGTCCAGCCTTGCTGTCCATGAATGCAGCCCACCCCAGTCTTACTGTCAATGCATGCAGCCTTACTGAGCCCATCAATACATATTTGCCTGGATCACATATACACAGGGTATCTCCTGCGCTGTGTGTGAGAGCTGGCTGGGTCTGTGTTCGGCTGTGCTGCCTGTAGGAAGGTTCAATCAGTGTTCCATGATCCATCTACTATCACACGAGCAGGTCGAGAGGGGCGGGACCTTCCTACAGGCAGCACAGCAGAACACAGACCCAGCTCTCACACACAGTGTGAGAAATGCCCAATGTATATGACACATAGGACAGAGAGGGAGAGCGAGGGAAGGGAGTGCTTCGTTCAGCCGCAGCTCAAAGCAGCCCCAGGACAGGCAGCCTACTGGGAATTATCCCGGTATCCCGGTGGGCCAGTCCGGCCCTGAATGTGAGAATTTCATACGAGATAAACATTATTGATGACTAGAAGATACGTACCTACTCGCTGTGTAGGAAATAAGTTAATTGTAAGGTAACACAAAACAATATTCCCTATATTTTGTAGTTGTGACTGTAATAAGAGGAGCTTTTGGAGGATTTATTCTAACCACGTGGTGCTCACTTATCACATCTGACCCAGGTACCTCTAGCATATATACAATCACACGTGTTCTAGTTGAATAAAACCCATAAGAGGAGAATGTACATTTTTATTCCATGTTAGAGACAATTTATTAAAATGCCCTAGGATAATTATAGTGGATCTGGATTCCCAGATTGGAATGCAAACTCTATACTGTATGAATCAAAGGTTGGAAAACAAAGTATACAAAAATACAGATATTATGGATTTTCCTATCTGTATCTAGCAGATACGATATTAGTGATGGAGAAGAGATATGACAGAGTGACTCCTGGAAAGCATAAAGCATATTGACTAATGCATCAGAAGGGAATAGAGGCAACCACATCAAAGGAGAGAATATGGAAAAAAAAGAGAGAGAAAATGGGCCCGGCTGTGCAAAAAAGCCTACAGTACATATAGTCCAAAAGAGAGAGCGGCACTGTGAATGCACAGTGAAGATGTTATTTTGACGAGGGACGAGGTACTTCTGAGGAACCCTGTGCCTTATCGAAAGATAGATATATATGTATCGATAGATATATATGTATATACTGTATTTATTGGTGTATAACACTCACTTTTTTACCCTGAAAATAGAGGGTAAACTGTGCCTGCGTGTTATACGCAGGGAGCTGTGTAAAGTTTTTTCCTGAAACGTCCCTCTTAAAGTTAGGTTGCGTGTTATACGCCTGTGCATGTTATACGCCGATAAATACGGTATATATATATATATATATATATATATATATATATATATTATTATATTCTTCTTTTTTTTTTTTTACAAGCTTTGTTTTAAAAAAACATTTAATATGGGGTGCACCCATGGCAAATTATTAAATGGTTCTGAGAGCACTAAGGATTTAGAGGATCTAGGAAGAATGGGGAAGACAAAACAAACCATTGGCTGAGGGAAAAGGCACATAAAAAAAATAACAAACATGTGAAAGAGCTAAAGAAGAGAGGGGGGGGGGCCCGGAGCAGACTAATAAAATATTTTAATACCCTATGTTGTTTATTTGTGTTTACACTTTGCTTGCAGGTGAATGGGTAGGGGTACGATGTACCCCATACTCATTCACTTAGGGTGGGGGGCCGGTATCTGGGGGCCCCCTTATTAAAGGGGGCTCCCAGATTCCGATAAGCCTCCCGCCCACATACCCAGACAACCAACGGCCAGGGTTGTCGGGAAGGGGCCCTGTCCTCATCAACATGGGGACAGGGTGTTCTGGGGTGGGGGGGTCGTAGTATGCCCCCCTTCCCCAGAGCACCTGACCCCCCCATGTTGAGGGCATGCTGCCTGGTACGGCTCAGGAGGGGGGGCGCTCGCTCGCCCCCACTCCCTTCCTGATAGGCCGGGCGGCGTGCTTTGGATACGGGTCTGGTATGGATTGTGGGGGGACCCCCTACGTCGGTTTTTCGGCGTAGCCCCCCTACAACCCATACCAGACCTAAGGGCCCGGTATGCCCCTGAGGGGGGAACCCATGCCAGATTTTTATTTAAAATCCGGCGGGGAGTTCCCCCTCAGGATTCATACCAAACGCTGCCCACGTGTAGAATTGGCGGGAACCCAAGTCGGATCCCCGTCGCTTCTATGACGCGCTCGCTGGAATGTTCCTTTACTATTCCAGCGAGTCCGAGATGTCGGCACCCTGTCGCAGAGAATCAGCGCGATGCTGTCGTGCTAAAAACACATTCTCGGCGGCAGGTACTGTACCTCCTCTGTGCAGTTGATTTTGCACAGGGCAACCCGGATCCTCCTCTTCTTGGGTCCCTCTTCGCTGCTCCTGTCCCCTCCCTCCTGTCGAGTGCCCCCACAGCAAGCAGCTTGCTATTGGGTCACCCGAGCAGAGCTGCAGCTCCGTGTGTCTATTCAGACACAGAGCTGCCATTCGGCCCCGTCCCCTCTCTCTCCTGATTGACTAACTGACTTTGATTGGCAGCCATGGGAGCCAAAGGAGCTGCTGCTGTGTCTCAGCTAATCAGGAGGGAGAGTCCTGGATAGCTGAGGGACTCATGGACATCGTTGGATAGAGATGGGGCTCAGGTAAGTATTAGGGGTTGCCGGAGAGGCTGCTACAGACAGAAGGCTTTTTATCTTAATGCATAGAATGTAATTAGATAAAAAAAACTTCTGCCAACTTCTTTAATTCACAGAATATTATCAGTGAAGAAACTAAGATATGTTTAAAGTGAGACCAGTATTTGGTCACACTTGCATGGGAACACGGCTGCCTGCATAAACTATTGTTACATTTGTTGTATTAGCTAGAATGAAAGTCTGGTAGTTTTAGGTGTACCGCCCCCAGGTAAAGTACTCAATCAGGTGTGGTAGAAAATTCTTAAATGCAGGGGGCTTATTATATATAGGGTTGAGTCACTGTCACGGTGCCTCTGTCATCAATCAGCAAGTGTGCAGCTTTGGTATTTTAGAATATGTGAATTTGCTTGAGTTTATTGATAACTAAGCACTTACTATTGTTTACTGTTTTGGTTATTTATAAATTTTGCCTAAAACTAAAATAAAGTGCCGCGACCAAAATGTTTATGCGAACTCTGGTGTGTAGTGTTAGACCCAGTTCACACTGGGGCGGCACGACTTCGGGGGCGACTCGGCAAGGTGTCCTGAAGACGACTTCAGAGGCGACTTGCAAAATGACTTCTGTATAGAAGTCAATGCAAGTCCCCCCGAGTCGCCCTCAAAGTCGTACACAAACCTTTTTCTAAGTTGGAGCAACTTGCGTCGCTCCTATTAGAACGGTTCTATTGAATAGAACGGGACCCGACTTGTCAGGCGGCTGAGTCGCCTGACGAGTCGCCCCAGTGTGAACCGGCTCGTATTCTTTATTATTATTGGAATGGTTGTCTCTGGGGATTATACATATGTTATGTGTAGCCTGCGTCCCTATGTAAAAACAGGTACCTTTCAATTCAAATCTTGTGTCCAGCTGAATGTTGGACACTGTCACAAATAAATTATGAAAGGCTTGATGTATTTAATAGAAAGATGCTTAGAGGAATTTATGCAGGTATTCTTGCAAATGGAATGTGGAAATTAAGATATAGTAGCAAGCTTTATGTCAAAAGGGTGCAAGGCTATAAGCAATAATACATGTTGCTTGCCTAAAATGGCAGTTATATGAAATAAATGATTGAAGGTTATTTATCAAAGGAGATTCAGGGAGCATAATTGGGTGGAAAAAGTAGTGTCACAGAGCACAATGGTTGAATGCAATCAAGAACTAAGCAAGGAGGATAGGAAACGGTGGGGTCTAGCCAAGGACAGAGAAGAATAGCGTAAGCTCCTGCATAAAGTCTTGATAGTCATTGCACTGCTACTACTACTGATGATACATCAGAATTCATCTGGTCTAAGTTTGTATATAGCATTGATGTGGTTTTATCAATATCCCACTACAGTAGTCAAATGTGCTGAAAAACTTGGCTTATACTCGAGTATATACGGTACATTTAATGGAGGTACAACATGTAGCAACTCACATGGTTGATGATTAAAACAGGCACCCCTAAGTATACCATCATTTGGGGTAAAGCTGTCCACATAGATCATCCTCCACACTGCCTCGCTTTTAGGGTAATCTTCCCGTCATGATTGCAGAGCCAGCGGTATGGAGGACGGTCTATGTGGACAGCTTTACCCTGGATGTCGACATACTTAGATGTGCCTCTTTTAATCATCAACCATGAGAGTTGCTAAATGTTGTAACTTCATTAAACATTAAAATATTAAATATTTCTACACTTAGAGGTGCCTCTTTTCTCTTTTATACTCTGCTGTTCCTGCTGGATTTTGCTACTTATCCCCTTGGGGAGCCTGCCATTTGGGGATGGGAATTTTATGGTTACACAAATCACATTGCTATAATCTTTGTCAATGTCTACGGACTATAAACTGAAGGACTTATGAATAAATGGTTGTGGAACAAATCATCTGTGTTTCCATTATTTCTTATGGGGAAGTTCGCTTTGATATACAAGTGCTTTAGAATACAAGCATGTTTCTGGAACAAATTATGCTCGCAATCCAAGGTTTTACTGTATATCAAGTCAAAATGTATTTGACAATTTTGCTTGTCTTACAAAACGCTCTCAGACCAAATTACTCTAATACCAAGGTTTTACTGTATTTGATTGTGCGTTAGTGTGCGAGCTATGTTTTCTTAACAATGATGTGATGGACCTTGGTTGTATTATTTAGCCGGACCTAGAGCAGGATAGCTATATTCCAGGTGTTACATGTGACCTGTGTGTTCCATGTAAGGTGGCTCTCACAAGGTACTGTATGGGTTTGTTAGGGATGTTATTTTTGAACATGAAACATATCATATATACTTGAGTATAAGTTGAGTTTTTCAGCA